>NC_141689.1:1835067115-1835357115 GCF_964263255.1 Lissotriton vulgaris | reverse complement strand
TGAAGAGGTTACTAAAGGTGTTGCAATGCACTGAATGTCAGATTGGAACTCTATTTTATTCCTCTGGATCGAAGTGACTGAGAAGTCAAAAATGTGTAACAGGAAGTAATTTCCAGTCATCCTGTAAAGTTCAATTGGTTCCAAAACAAAAGATGTAGGGCCTAATTACATGGACTGTCGAACCAATGGTGGCGGTCCGATCACTGCCACACTGCAGGCCTGTCCGCAGTATTTCAAGTGTGGCGGTCAGACTGCCACTGAAACGCTGCTACCACCGTGGATCAAGGATCCGGTGGTGGTCTTGCAGTGGTCTGAGGCCAAATATTCTGGTGGTGCCGCAGCGGTACAACCGAGCATATTTTGCGTTGCCGCAGCGGCACCGCCGAGCATATTTTGAGTTGCCGCAGCGGCACCGCCGAGCATATTTTGAGTTGCCTCAGGGCAACCCTTTTTCATGGTGGTATGGCCGCCATGAAAACAGTGGTAGTGCAGCAACAAATGGGGCCCTGGGCCCCCTTGTACCTCTGGACCTTGAGGTGAATGCAGAGGGCAGATGTTGTGCCCCCTATAAATATGCACCGCCAGTTCCTGTACGGTGTGGCATGTTGCTACACCATGCAGAAAGGTGCAGGCGGCGCTCTGAGAGTGGTGGTCTGCCTGTTTGGCTCTTTTATGAGCCTGACAGGACCGCCCGCCAGACCAGGTCTGGTGGGTCGTCACACCACGCCTTTGGAAGTCCCACAGCGGATGGCGTGTTGCACGTTCTGCTGTGGGACCGCCAAACTTCTAATTAGGCCCTAAGATTCAGACTTGGAGTTTGAGAATTTCTATCACTAATCAGCCACAGTCTTTCTTCCAAAAAGATGGTCATAATGGAGACTACCTTGTATTTTATGAATATTTTAGATCATACATGATAACTGAGCTGAGGCCACAAAAGCTGAGATTAATGACTTAAAAGGTGTGCCTGCCCTTGTATTAGCCAAGTTGGTGTCAAGCCATCCCTGACAGCTTAATGCTGTTCACTCTATTATATGATGTATGTTTAAAAGTTAGAATACATTGACAATTGTACTATATTTAACATAGAAATAAAGGTATAATGTTTGTTAAAAGTGTACACATTTTACAATGCGGACTCTGTAGTGGTTTATGCACACTGAATGCGCTGTGAGATCACTTTAATTAAACCGACCACGTTTTATTTCAACAGCCATTTGATGACAATTTTCCTGCTCTGCGAAGCAATACACACTCCATCACCATGCAAAGGACATCCGCAAGCGCCCCTCCAGGCAAAACAAGGAGACTGGCAACATATGGCAGTACGCATTCAGAACACAGTCATTCCCAACAGCCTTTTCCAAGTGTCTCGCTGATAGAAAACCCAACACGATTTCCTGCACGAGCGAGGACTGCCAATTGCAGCTCTTACAAATGGCTACCAAAATCTGCGGATGCTGCAGCCAGCAGGAGGAGTCAACAGACTAATGCCCAAGATACTTCAAAACAAGAAGGTAGGACATGCTAATGTGCAGTAAAAGGCTGAAGCCACGCATTGTGCTGTGATTATTTGGATATCAAAAGTTAGATTTTTCTTTCATGAATAAAGTTTTTAAGGAACCACGGTCTTAACACACCGGGTGATTTGTTGATTCACAAAATGGAAGGCTTTGTAACCACAAGTCGCAATGTACAAATGGCACATAGCTAGTAGCTGAAGACCTCACAACTCATAATGTGCACCTTGGGAAGCAGTGCGATTTGGAAGGGAGCATGCAAGGGGCACCGCCCTCATTCTCACAGTGCATGTATTGGTGGTTCATGGCCACAACTGAGGTTGTAAACTACTGATTGAATACCGACATCCGAAAAGAGGTGGTATCCATTTGCACAGTGTAAGCTGTCGCGGAGTCTCTGCTCTCAGTTTGTGGATGTGTGTTGTCAGCACTAGGGTAAGGCAGTGTTCCAGGCATCGCGGCCTGCTTCACACATGCCAATTGCAGATTGCTTATTTCATTAAGCCCTTGCGCCTGTATGGGACATTGACTGACATAAAACAAGCATTTGCAATGCAATCGGTCTCGCATTGCTATTGGCATTGTAAATAATCATATTTTTTACTTATTGTTTTGCGTGCAGTGGATTAACTTAACAGATAAAGTAGCTGACTTTGAAATTGGTGTACTGTGAAGGAGTTTTAAGATTGATTAACCGTTATGTATGTGCAGCAGGTGAAGCAGTAATAATAAATACTGCCAGATCTGTTTAGCTTTTGCTTTGTTGAGCCTTATGTGTGCTTAGCTAAAAAGTTTACTAATTAATCTCCCCGAACATGCATAACTATAGACCGTCCATTAGAGTGGTTACTGTGAGTGACACTTTAGTGTTAAATTCATTCAGTTAGTTAAAATCATTTGAAGATGCCTAGTGACTATTACCAGTTGTTTCCTTGTGCAAAGTCATTGTAACTTGCAGTTTGTGAGGCAGTAAATAGCATTTTCCTTTGTCAGTTTCACTGTATTGTATTATTAATATGGAATTTGACCATTGCGTAGTAATAAACATGTGGATATGTGTCTGTAAGTGCGACTCATGTAAGTAACTTTTTTTAGGCCACAATTCTTTTCATTGGCATGGTCTACACACAAACCAACACACATGCTGCACCTTTTGTACCTTTTGTTTTATCGTCAAACAATAAATATGTTCTAGTTAAATATTATCCAGCAATAAATGTACTCCCATTTTAAAACAGTTTACAGTCAGTGTGTCAAGGTGCACCTAGTTAGTTCTTATAACAATTTTAGAATTATTTTAACACGATTCATTACAACTCAGAACTCCAACAATCTCTTTAAAATGTTGAGTAAACAACATCAGTGTAGAGGTAAAAGTGTTTGTTTTCTTTATTGTGATTAGAGTGTCTCATTATTTAGGTAAGGTAGCTGAGGTAATTATCTTAGCATGCCTGATATTTAACGTGACACAGCGCGCTTCTCGAGTTGGTAAAACGTTTTATACATCGATATGGTAGTTTACAGTAAAACAGAGCATTTATTGGCAGTGTACGTGTGATAGTGTGCCAAGAAGCAGGAATTGAGATCCAATTCGATGGTCTACCTTTCAATTGAGGAATAAGAATGTGCTCATTGGTGGAAATAGGCAAAGATGTCGGAAGTAAACATTGTTGTGCTCGGTGTCTGCAGGTGTGCAATTAGTAGACACAGATTCACTAACGGATGGATGACGACTGGCGGGTGAATGAAGGCTAGGGAGGGAATAACAGATAGAAAGACGGGTCGATGGATAGTTACCTTTTATGCTGGGAGAAGAGCCAGGTGAGATAGTGCATTCATAAACGGATGAGTGGGCAGGTGTCAGATGAAGGACAGATGTAACGATTTATGGACAGACAAATACATGAAAGTGTTATTGGCGACTGAGTAGCAGCTACTTAGAGTACCTAGGTAAGTGAGGGCATATTACCGAGGTGTGCGTTGCAAAACACACAACGCACATCTCCGTATCACCGGATTTGATCGCCTAATTAGCGCGCAATTATCAATGCGCATCAGGCAGGCGATTAGAAATCCGGTGATAGTCGGCGATATGGCACATTAGCGCATGAAACCAAACGTTTTCATGCGCTAATGTGTGCCTTGACAATATGGGGGGGGTGGATTCAGCTTTATGATCCACACCCCCATGTTAACAATGCCTAACGCCTGGTCGGAGCAGGCATTGGGAGACCTGCGATAAATGAGTTTATTGCAGGTTTTTGTCTCCCAACGTCTGCCTTGATAATAGGGTGTTCCCCTTGGAGGGCTCCCGATCGAGTCCCGGTCCCGAGATGGGGGACCGGGTGAAGAGCGGCCGGGCGCATGGGGAAGGCGGGGGTCTCATGTGGTGAGAGCCCCGCAAAGCGCTACCGCCGCCCGAGAGCCAGAACCGCCGCCGAGCACCACCAGAACAGAGCGGGGCCTCAATTTCCCGAGCAGTTGCCGGGCGAGGTGAGGTCTTCACCCACACAAAGCTGGGAAGAAGATTATTCCTGTGATCAGTGGACACTGGGGTTCCAAGTTTTGAGGGGCAGATGTGACTCTCTTAAGTATATTATATTACATGGATACAATTTATTCCCTTTTACATGTGTATACAACTACCACACTGTTTTGCAGTAGCTTACTATGTTTTTTAAGGTCCTGATGAAAGCTGGAGCAATACTCCTTCTAGCTGAAACTAGTCGACCACTTTGTACAGCGCCATAATGTAGTCTTACTCACCCACTACTAGGCGTGTTTTTAATCTTGGCACCTAGACTTATTTCTGTAGCGGTTCCTTCAATCTAGGTAGCTAATTTTAGCAATCACACTTTTCAACAGCACTGCACTCTTTTCCACATTATTTTTTGAGCACTACTGTGGCTGAATTTGCCGCTCTCCATATATGCACCGCCACTTGAAGGTTGAGGCGGTGTTTGGAGCAACTACTTATTCCCATATGATGAAATGCCACCAAATGGGTGGTCTGATGGGATTCTTTTCAGCCCAGCAGGACTCAATACACTGTTTCGCATTTGTGTCCTTGTGATTCCCTCTCACCATTCAAGTCAGTACACCACTTTTGACCTGGTCTTCTCTGTTTGTTTTTTCATGTTCCCACCTCCAACCACATTTTACATGTGGTTGGACATGGGAACGCCCACTTTGCATGTCATTAGCGATGTTTATCGCCGACATGCAAAGTGGGCTCGGCCCAGGCTTTAAAGTGCCCTTGGTAATAGGGCTCTAGCTGTATCGCCGCTTTCTCGGCACAATTCGCTGAGAAAGCGGCAATACTAACCCTTGGTAATATGCCCAGTGGTTCTTTCAGACCATGCCAAGAGTCAGCATTGTTAGAGATCGACACATAAATGCAGCCAGTCAATAAAATACAACAATGAAAAATCAACATACATTTTTTTTTACAGTGTTTCATATAGCGCGAACTTGACCCAAATCGGGTAACAGAGCACTTTACATAGCAACAGTTGCATTACATGAGAACACATTCATTTTTGTTAGGCACGGGGAGATTAAGTGTTTTGCCCAGAATCACCGGATATTCAGCGTCATTGCCGAGACTCGAACTCAGTTACCCAGATTCAAGGGTGACCGTCCTAGCCCTTTGGCCATCGCCTCTCCCCAAGCATTCCTTGAGAAACACCTGTTAAAAAAGTGAGTGAAATTAACATCTAATGCAGACAAATGTAACAATTTAGAACGCTGTTAAATATAGCCTGTCTAAACATCAATCTCATGATTTGCAGTGAACGCAAACTTTGTGTAAAAAATTTACTAGAACATATATTGCATCCTGAAAAATGCCCTTGGTGTGGAATCATTTCTAAAGATAAATGTCAGTTTTGAAAACTAGAAATCCAGACAGTAGGCATAGGAATAATTACTTTATGTCCAGTAGGACAAGTGGTGCAGCAAACTTCATCCCTGTTGCATATAACAGGAGACAGACAATTAACAAAGCAGAAAATTGACGCAAAGAAATTCTTTTGTGTCATGTGATAGTTTACTGCCGCAGTTCTAGATATTTGTTTGTTGAATTTTTTTTTGTTGTTTTGAGAATAGCGGCAAAGATTCATTTAAAAAAAGGTTGTCTGGTATCCTTCGTCCACGGAAGAAAGCTGCGCCACATGCAATCAGGCATCTTGGAAGAAAAAAACATTGATCTTCTGCAAATGGTGGTTAATTCACACACTTCGTGCACGAGGGAGCTTGAAACCGGAGCACAGGGATTAGGGCGCCTCAGGGGAGGAGGAGGGGAAGGCTCTGTTCTTTATGGTGACCATCATTTTTAGGTGGGGCTTTCAAGACCTCTTGTATGTACTTTAGCTCTGGAGATCAGCCCTAGGACTTGTCTGCTTCGGCTTAGGGACTTTTTTTCTGTTCAACTGCCTCTATTTAATTGTCTTGATAGAAAGCGACCAGTAGAGGTCGGTAAAATACCAGAATTGCTTTCTGCTTGTTCAACTGCCTCTATTTAACTGTCTTGAAAGAAAACGACCAGTAGAGATTAGTAAAATACCAGAATTGCTTTCTGCTTAGGGAGTTTTTATTTTTTATTTTTATGGCAACTGCCTCTATTTATCTTTCTTGATGGAAAACAGCCAGCAGAGGTCAGTAGAATACCAGAATCACTTTAGCATTCTCTAGATTCCAGTCCATAGAAAATATCTTCCACGAGCACCCGTAGACAATAATATTTTTTTGTCAAATCTTGTATTTTCAGTGATATGACCACCGAAGGCCCTAATTTTATATTAAAAACAGAGCTTTGGACTATACCATTTCCAGCTGAGAGGCAATATTTCTCTTCATGTGTTCCCATATCTGGCGTGTCACACAGTTTGGTGCTTACTTTCCCTCCAGGTTAAAGAACAGTAGATGTTTCAGCACCCAGGTTATTGTGCTGCATAGCTAAATACATATAAGGTCCCAAAGGCGAGACCGATTGCATTGCAAATGCTTGTTCCTTATTTGCAAGCTGGTACATGCAGAGAGCAGTGAAAGGGGGGCGGGGTGTGAGCAAGCACTCTGTGATGAAAAGCTCTCGAAGAACTTTGGCAGGAAAGGGATTTGCAGAAGAGATTAATGTATCCCTCTATACTATTTGAATGATTCCCCTGCCTCGTTTCATTCCTGTCCATTAACTGCTTTTATAGTATGTACATGGGGCATTATTGCCTCTGAGTACTCAGCACAAGCGACATACAAGAACAAAAATATACCAATCGAAGGCTTCTGTGATTATTTAGTGTCTGACTGTAAGGATTCATATTATTTTGTCAACACTTAGCTGACCCTGTTGCTGTGGCAAGAGATGTTTGCACAAAGCAGAAGTGGTTGCATCCGTTTCCTGTTTATTTGCAACATTTGCCACTGTGTCGCCCCAGCTCACCTTCTACAGTTGCTTTCACGCCACAAGTGTAATGTGCATTGTTGACGTGGCTCCTTCCGGCATCGTTGATTTACATTGCTCGCACTCCGTCCGTAAACCGAAACTGCGTAAGCTGCTTCTTAGGCTCTTAATAGAGTGAAATGTAAGCAGAATTTTTTATTCACACTTTCACGTGGGCGTGTTTATTTTTGACCTTGACCGATACGTAGAGTGGCATAACGTGACTGTGGGGATGGGGCAGGGTAGGGGTATTGGGGAAATAGACAAATAAATACAATGTTTTTACCCATTTCATTTATATGGGGAAAGTTGATGGTTCAGAAGAGCGTAGACTATTTGCATTAATTTAAAACAAGCATTTCCAATGCAATGGTTTCGCCTTTGGAAAAGTTTGAGCTATTGGCATTGTAAATGACAACATTTTTATTTATGTGTTGGCTTTGAAAATAGATAAATAAATGGCATTGTCATTTACAATGCCAATAGCTTAATCTCTTGCAAATGCGAGACCTATTGCATTTGCACCCACACAGAGCAACACACAGAGCCACATGCACTCACACAGACAGAACCACACACACACAGACGGACGCAGACAGAAAAGCAAACACAGAAAGGGAACACCACACAGACTCTCACTAGCAGGCAGGCACGGGCATCAGAAAAGTACAGGGAAAGAGACAGACGGATACACGAACAACCAGCGCCGGAACACACCGTGCCGGAAATGGAAGGTCCACTCTCCCCCCTGACCAGCATCCCGGAAGCAGACGGCCCCTCCGATACTGTCTATATGTCCCCCCACCCCTGTGGCAGCAGCGGCGCCATCCTAAATCACATATGTGACCATTTCTGGGAGGTTTGGATTTCAACGAATAGGAAGCCTATTTGTGAAGATGAGGGTTAACAGGTACATTATGGTCAACTGTTGCCTACTCTGAATTCTGCAGACGCACTTGTGCCCGCCTTCTTAGGACTTCTAAAAATAACCTTGTTGCCCGTGCCAACAAAGGCCTAACTTCAGAATGAGCCGTCTGACCTTCCCGGCCTCTATCATATTTTCGATCCGGAGACCAGGACGCCTTGAATAGTTTGCTCAACCAACACGTTGACATGCTTTCTGCAGTCTGACGTCACCTTCTCTCGTCATCACAATGCCAGCCTTTGGACCCCGTCGAGTCTGCGTGCGTGACACCTCAACCCCCCCTCCACTTTGTAGACAGAAACCACACATATGCACAGAGACACAATCAGAAACAACCTCAAGCACACACAGAATCACATACGCTGAAACATACTGACACGCATGCACACAGAGTCAAACACACAGACAAAAACAACGCACACGGAGGGATACCGACACACACATATAGAAACAAAAATGCATGCGCACGGACGCAGACAGAAAAGCAAACACAGAAAGGGAACACCGCACAGACTCTCACTAGCCGACAGGCACGGGCAACAGAAAAGTACAGGGAAAGAGACAGACGGATACACGAACAACCAGCGCCGGAACACACCGTGCCGGACCTTCCCTGCCTCTTTATCATATTTTAGATCCAGAGACCGGGACGCCTTGAATAGTTTGCTCAACCAACACGTTGACATGCTTGCACACCACACTGCCTTCCTAAAGTGGAACACCCACGAATTCCCAGTATCGCCAATGCGGGAGGGGGAACGGGCTCACGGACAGCGGGAGTGGGGACAGGCTCACGGACAGCGGGAGGGGGGCAGACACATATTGTGTTTTGTGGAATTGCAGCAGGCAGTGACACTCCTTAAAAGTCCAAGTAAATAAAGGCAGGTAAATATTCAGTCATAGAACACAAAATATAACTCTAAAATGCACAGCGCTTCTCTTTGTGACATGATTATTTTTTTAAGGACCCCGTAATTATTACGGCCCCTGAATGGCAGCTGTTCCCAGAGCTGCAGTGGAGCTCGGTTTTCGCTGACGTGGTATAGAGGCCTCTTGGCTCCTTGGGTGTGATTTGAAGGGCGACCGGCAACATCAGTCATTATGTTGTTTGGGGGGGGGGGGGACGAACTGCCATAACGAAAACAAAACCATGCCGGCTTTGCTTCACAGGAGCTGTAAAGTTCTATAGCTCCAACTGCCAGGCTATGTCAGCAGCGCCTGCCCAGCAGTGGCGGAAACTAAAGTAACTAAAACGGTCAGTAAAAACTTACTGGGACAACGCGGGTCTTCTCAGTCAAGCGCGATGCTTGATTACACGGTCGTACGGCGGCCGTGGCTGTGAGCTGCATGGGGTCACCCTGGTGATGGGGTCACGGCCCCACTGGTACATAAGATAAGCTGCGCCACTGCTGGCAGACTCCCTGCGCCGATCATGCCAGTCATCATGCAGCACAGCGGCATGGCAGGCCATCGTGCTGTGTCACTGACTGACAATAGTATCCCAAAAAAAAAATGCCTCGGGCTGATCGGCACGCCGCTGCTGCGGTCGACTGAGTGGTGGCTGGGCTCTGCTGCAGCTGCCGCCTTGTGGGGCGCCAGAAGTTTTCCTGGTGGCCAGAGCTGTCGCCGGCTCAGCTGAGCTGCCACAGTGGTGGTCAAGGTGGCGCGCTGCAACCTGCAGCTGTGTTTAGCGCCGGGGCTGCACAGGGGGCCCATTAAGCGAGACTGCGTCTTGTGCGCCGCAGCCTGCACTCCAATGTCCAGCCGCTTCTACAACTTCCTGCTTCCTCTGGACGTGACGGCTCTATCCCAGGCCGGCACATCCGGGATTAATCCTGGCCCCTGTGGTGCGCCACAGGCATGACTCGTGCGGGATTTCAAGTTTCATTTCACGGGAAATGGCAGGGCGAGGGCAGTTTCCTGGGGAGAACGGAACACGAGCATCCGCTCAGCCCCAGCTCCATGAAAAATTGGCGGCCGCAAACATGAGGCAAAAAAAAAAAAGTTAACACCCACAGTGGCCACGTCTTCATGACGTTGCGGAGAGGGAAAGAATCGGTGGAAGTCCCACCAATCGCCTCGGGAAATGACGGACAGTTCTCTCTTCCAATGGCTAGCCTCCATTTATGGATCTAGCCAATGGAAGAGAGAGGCGGAACGAAGGCCACACTGTTCTAACATTAGATTTCGCCTGCGCCGAAAAGCTGCGCGGTGCGCAGCTTTCGACGAGGCGAAACCTAACAATGCAAATCGAAACTTTCCTGGCGCACATGCAGAACACATTGGCAGATGGGTGGTTACAACATCCCCTACCCAGGCTGCGAGTAGCGCTGACTCCCTGAGAAATGCTTTTGCTCATTGCATTCATCAGTTTCGTGATGTCACTTTGTGTGTTGCTGCTGATTTCAGAGTTGGTATGCTAACACTTTATGTGGTATCATCAAACCTAAATTCCTGTAAGAATTTTCTAACCGGTGATTGTCTTATCCTGCTGAAAATCTCTCTTCATTGAAGAGCCTCCCCATAACTTTAGAACAATGTAATTGTTAAAATTCATACAGTCCGTTTCTTCCCCACCCAACCGGCTCCTCTAACTTACTTTGCGGCCACTGGCTCTTACCTAGTTCTGGCCGGCTCCCTGCACATCCTCCCGTGGCTGATTGGCTATTTTGCCCGCCATTTCATGCATGAAGATAATGTTGCTGATCAGCTCGTGCTGGAATCTGTAAGCGTGGTCAGTAGTAAAAGCTGATACCCTTACTACTGTGGTCCTCACATGACTTGCTAACAGACGGGACTCAGAAGTCACAACTTGGTGATGAGACCTGCAGTGTGGGCGGTTTCGGGAGCGACACGTGGGTTGCCTCCTGGGCCGGGCGGGGAATTGCATGTACATCACGAAAGAAGGAAGCATCTAGTTACCATTAGAGGAAGTGCCCATTCGGTGTCTGTGGAAATGACACTATATCACGTAACAAGTACGCAAACTCTCTATTTGTGCCTTGCTAGGAAACATGGTGTATTAGTGTGCCATTCGGAAAGGACGGAAGGTTGTCACCTTATATTTCTCTTCACGTGGGCGGTCTGCTTCCTGGTGTGTTTGTTGTTTTTACAGTGCAGATGTACCACTCGGAACGGAGCGACCGAAAGTGACCTCACACCAGTTGTTGAAATGAATTAAACGAGGGTGTGCCGCCGCCATTATATTGAAAGCACAGCATGGGGGCACTTTAACAAAACAAAAAAGAATTAGGTTAAGTACACCCCACATAAAGAAAAGCATGCAGTTAAAATAAATAATAAAAAAAACAGAGGAAAGGGAAGCGGAAGGAGGGGCCATCACATGCTATACACTGTGATGGCCAACCAAAATGTTCACTAAGTGAAATCGCCAGAAACACAGCTAAGCACAAACAGGAGGGACAGTTTCAGAAATGAATCAATAAAAAGCCTGCATTTCGAAATGGCACAACCAATACCCAATAACAATCAATGAAAGTTCCAAAACCCATTGAATAGGATACAACAGGTCTTGCAGACAGCGCATGCGCTGTCAAAGGTTCGACCTAAAAAAGTAGACATTCTGTGAATGTGTATGCGCGAACGGAGAACCTGCAGTCCATCAGTACATGCACAACCAGCTGTGGCCCGTGGAGGAAGTCCCTCCACGGGCCGCGGCTGTGCACAACTCATTCCGTGAGATACGCGAACAGAATCCAGCCTTGTTAATATTAATGGTACAGGGTTCTGCGAATCTTATCAAATGGCATTTTTCACTGTGACAGAGTAGAACATCTACCATAGCATGAAATGAAGGTCTGGTTGCAAAGCAGCTCGTTTTCAAAATCCATACTGCTTGGCGACCTAGCCTTTAGTATGACAGGCCTCTATATTGTCCAGAAATGTACCTCTAGTGTTAAAGGCATATGTTATATACAATTATTTCTTACTAAGGTGTGTCTACTTTTGTTAACATGAAAGAAAATATGTTTTTTAGATTTTCAAATGCTAAATTCATATGGTACACTAGGAAGATGGGCTGGTCGAGAATACTGGTAAAGTTTGTAGCTAACCGAATATTTACCAATGGTTTTTCTAAGAGGGTAGAGTGGAATAAAGAGGTTAGGCCTCATTCTTGAAGCTATGTGCAAATATACATCTGATGTATGTGCAAATAGCTCAATTTACATACACAAACGCACTCTTTGAGTTAAAACTAGTTGGTTTTGCATTTGATAAAGGATTTACTCATAAGGTGGACCCTTTGGTGAGCGAGTGTTCTAGGATGGGAATGCCCTTGAAGTTGTGAACATCCACAAACATACCACTGCGCACACCCACAAACATTCCATTTGTGGGTATTCACAGACCATTTACCAACACCTTGCCATTCTGAAAATGGCGAAGATGTATGCCTGTAAAGGGCAGGTGGAAATCTTTTTACTGCTTTGGATGAGAAAGGGGACACCCCTAATATTTCAGAGTTGATCAACCTGTCAATCCCACCACTTTCTTCTCTTTCATCTTTCTTTTACACCGCTCTCCGACACCCTTGTAGCTCTCCCATCAACCATCCGTGCTCAATTATTTGTGCCCTATTCTTCCTTACGTCCAAGGTTTCCAGCCCGTCTTTTCTTTGTGTGACATACCTTCTTCTTCATGCAGGAAATTTACAAAACCAGCTAAACCAATCCACTTGCACACAATTCTATTGCCCTTTAAAAAAAAAAACTAAACTGCTTATTACGCCTACAATTCCTTTCTGTTTAAGAATAGCGATTATGGATGGTATTTTCATTTTGGGTCTGAACCCTCCATCGTAGGTGCTTAGAACTGCAGAAATTATCGGGAACAATTTATTTTTGATGAAAAGTTTGCAGAAAATAATTTAAAACTCTGCACTACAAGTGCAAAGACTCTTAGGGAGTCATTACAATGTCCATCCGACATTGTCCCGGGGATGGGGACCGCCCGCCCATAAGGCGGCAGTTCCATACATGGAATTAAGATGCGACCGCCACCATGGCGGTCACATCTGCAATATTTAACATTGTGGCGGGTGCTGCTAGCTGCAGCACCCGCCGCAATGTTAAAAATACACCTTGAACACTTCCCTGCACTATGTGGCAGGCACCATGCGGTGCCTGCCACATGGTGCAGGGAAATATAGGGGGCACCATAGGTGGCCTCCAAGTGCATACACGAACTGCCCCTGGTCAAGAGGGCCCGCAACAGGCCCCCAACGTACATCCCGCCAGCCTTTCCATGGCAGTTGACCCACCATGGAAAGGCTGGCGGGGATCCTGCATCCCAATCAGGAGGGCGGTGCCTGCTAGGCACCACCACCATTCTGGGGCTGCAGGGCAGTCAGACAGGCAAGCGGAATGATTGCTTCTGTCGGACCCGTGGCGGTCGGGATTTGCACCCGCCAGCACACTGCCCGTCATCACAATCTGGCGGGCGGAAAATGACTGCACGATGGCAGTAAACCTGCCACCAACATCCTGTCAGTGGCGGGTTCATGGCTATCGTAATCAGGCCCTTGGTTACTTGTTTTGCCGGAATTTGAGGTTTATGTAAAAAATAAATTGGGGTCAAGACTCCAAGCTCAATATGTGAGTAAGACCATTTGCAATCACTTTGCAATATGTGTAGACAAAAAGACAGGTGCAAAACTGTCGATTTTTACTGCTACACTCGCATTAATCGTGAAACAATGATTTACAAATATATTTCTTATTAAAAAAATTCAAAATTTTGAAAAAGGATGGAGCAAATGTGAAACGCAGTTGTTAACTGTTTTATATCAAACTTAAGGAATCTTGTTAAAGGTGAAGGGTGTATGCAAACCATCAGCCCATCAAGTCTATGTAGAATGTACTGACAGACATAAAATGACTATGTTTTCATGTAGGACTTTCAGCACGAACAGGAATCACAGTTAGTTTTGGGCAGCAGTTGAAGGAAGTTGGTCTAGAGCATGTGATGAGGGGCACCCAGCCAATTTATCATCAAATCAATTTTTTGGCATAGACCATATATTATTATAGCAAAAGCATGCTAATGGACTGTCTAAGTGGGGCTTCACTATATTAGATAGTTTTGACAGGCGCTTTTGTCAAAGTGGCGATGAATGCACTCAGATTCTCCAAGCAGGGGAAGTTTCTTCTCAGTGGGATATGAATAACGGGAAGTCTGTGGACTACATTAGCACTTTTTTTTCTGCCAGTTCTTCTGTTTTTTTACAGACATAGATATTTTTTAGTGAGTAAAAAAGAAAATTCCTAACAGGACTCCACAACAACAGATTGCTTGAGCAAAATCATTTGGTTTAGGGAATATGTTAGGTTGCAAAGGCACTCAAGAGGGCATGTCAATTGACGAAACTTGTGTTGTCATGTGGCAGAAATCATTCCATCAGCATACGGTGGGAGGGTCACTGGCTGTTGAGTTTCTTTAGTTGCGCTTCTGCAAAACCATTACCAGAAAGGTAAAACAGAGGCAAACCAAAGATATCCCTTAAAACCTTTATATCACTCTTTATTTGGGTGTGTAAAGCTTTAGTAGTGTGGGTCAAACCAAAGGTATTGGTTGTATCCTTGCATCGCTCTTTAGCAACTTTTAGAAAAAGAATAGATGTTCAGGTGTAAACAGTTAAAAAATAAATTGATTTCAAATGATAAAAAATGCAAGACCCCAACCAAGTTGATTGGAACTAAACACTTATTAGCCAAACACCAAAAGGACCACAGGTAAAATTGAATACAGAATACTAGAGAAATATAGTTGTCAGTAAAATAAAGCAACAGGCTGGGCTTCATGAAGAACAGATTGGGTGATATCTTTAAATAATAGGTTCATGAGTACTGGAGACCCGACCCCTTTTAATAAAGTCTTTAAGTTGCATTCACATTCTAAAATCTTATCTCTGGCATATATAGGAGTATAGCCGTGCATGTGAAGACATAGGAGGGTACTAGAAATAGGAATCATAAGAAATTAATGAAGCTGTTTCAAATATTGTTCAGAAATGTAGAAGAAGATGTTTATTTGGTGGTCTTGAGCCTCATATTTTCTAGTACAACCCTTAAGTGAGACATTTCGGCAAAGAGATACTGAGTCGGATTAAGAATGTGACACCTGATACCTTAATACTAGGCCTACTTGATTCTTCTTTGGAGAGCATGACCATATTGCATAGGCCTCTATTCTGTTTTTCTGGAAAAGAGCTGAAAGTCCGGAATATGGAATATCCTCACAATAAATCTCCTAACACGCCAATTATAAGACCTACTATTATGACTACCAAACTAATGATAGTTATGGATCTGGAGGAAGACAAGGGAGTTTCTATGACCATAGGGGAAGAAGAGGAATATTTAGATACTCCAGAGGACAAGTTCAGTACTCCAATACAGGACAAGGTGAGTATGAGGATTTGGATTTGTTCTATCCCTATAAAGGGTAATGAGACAGAATATTGAGGCCCAAAAATTCAAACTACATGAATATCAAGTTGGAAATATAGTGGAGTGGAAATATCGAGTGCAAGAATATCGTTGTCAAGAATATCGATTTTAGAGTAAGTAACATCGAATGTAAAAATATGGAAGTCATTAATATCAGTTGCAAAAATATAGTTGTTTAAAATATCGATTTGTTAATTAGTGTTATTTATTTTAGTAAATATTTTAAATGTATGTGATGTATTACTTTTTGTATAAGAATTGTTTATGTGTTTTAATATATTTGTTACATTTTTAATAGTTATCAATTTTATTTTAATAAAATTTTACGGTTTTTAGTTCAGTAGTTGTTTGTGGGTTTATAGGGGAATAGGGTGGGAAGTAATTTAATTATAATAAAATAATGATTATGTTTTATTCATTAATATTTATTTAATTGAGGTTTTATAGTGTTAATTGTGGGAAATGATTTATTATTAATTAACTATTAATTGGTTGTTAAATAATTAGCAATTAATTATGGTAATTGTGTAATTTGCTAAGGTGCAAGTTGTGCACTTTATAGGGGTAAAGGGTGGGAAGTAATTTATTTTTAATTAATTGATAATACATTGTTAATATTTATTAATTAATTGAAAATTCGATATGGAAATTGAGTGATTCATTTTAGATGCCGGTTGTGGGGTTTATAGGGGTAAAGGGTGGGAAATAATTTATCTTTGATTGATTAATAATTATTTGTTAATTGATATTAATTAATTAATTTAAAATTAATTATGGGAATTGTGTTGGAAGAAGTTGTACAATAAACATATTATGATAATATCAGAATTCTGCACTTATAATATTGCAATATTTTGTATTTTAAATTTAAGAGAAAGGAGAAAAACAAAATGAGATTAAAGAGTAGAAGAAAGAGAGAAAGAAAAGGAAAGAAAGAATACAACCATATATATTGCATATCTTTATATAGACAACATAATGAACCGTATAACATATTACAACGTATTCCGTACAAAATCTTCATTTCATTTAACAACATAATTCATATAATAGAATTTGCAATATAACAATTTATGATATTAAACAAGCAGAGAAAAGCAATCATGAGTGTTGAAAAACCATTGTAGAGTCCTTGGAAGGTTTAACATCTTCAAAGTAGAAGTAGCTGATGCTGTATGAATCCTATGATGGGAGCAAAAAAGATTCCACCAACTAATGACATTGATGTTCTTGGCATTCTCCCAGTTTGATACAATGACTTGAAAAGCAATAGCAAGTGACAGATCCAGAGATTTGCCTAAATTAGAACGTATTGGCCAAGAGTGTGAGGAACTTCACAGAAACATATGTGTGATGCCAAGGAGGAAATTGATAGAGCAAATAATGGAAATAGTTCTACAAATCTGTGATCAAAAAGCAGCAGTTGGCAGACAATGAAAAAACATATGTATATATGTACCAGGGAGGGTTCCACAAGACCAACTCACATTTGAAAGACTCAGGTTATATTTTTGCAAAGAAAGTGGAATGATTCATAGTCTATTATAAAAATAATAAAGGGTCTGTGTAGTGCTGGCATTGGGTGAGGTATGATTTATTTTGGTCCAGATTGCACCCCAAACCTTGAAAGATATGGGATGTTGAATATTAGATTCCCACAATATCTCAACTCTAGACTTAGGTCGGACGGAGTAATGTAATGCAAAGATTTGTATTGAAGTGACGCTTTAACCCTTTCGATGCTGATGACGAGCTCAGCTCGTCATCACCCACGGGTGTCATGTGCTGATGACGAGCTGAGCTCGTCATGCAAACAGCAAAATGGTAATTCCCAGCACACAGCGGGAAAACGCCTAGCAGCCAAGAGGTTAAGGGATGATGAAAGTAAGATTGGGTCAGGAGGTGGGTAGTTTATATGGGTATGCGATTGAGTGAGTTTGGAGATAGCTTGTAACAGAGCATCCTTGAGACACTCATATTTAGTGGCATAGGTAGGGGAAAGAGCAAATTTGGCTTGAATTACGGAAAAAGGAAGAGGAGTCATATTACATAATATTTGTTTTATTGGGTTATTCCTTTCAGAACCCATTGTTTCCAGAAAACAGCTTGATTAGAGATTTTGAGAAACGTATTATGCCATACAGAGGATCACAAAATTCTTGTATTGGAGACAAGGGCTTCATAAGAATACAAGAAGATATCATATTGGAATATTTAATAGACAGAGCGGAGAAGGCCCAAGGAGAATTCAAAAAGTATGGCAAAGAGTAAAAAGAGTAAAGAGTAAAAAGGTAAAGGCAACATATATGAATCCTCCAGTTTGCGCCAAATATTGGGTGGAGAATCAGTGTCAACAATACATGGTAGTACCTGTTTTAAGACGAAGGCTTTACGATATTGCTGAAAATTTGGAAAACTTACACCCCCAACTCTTTGGGTTTACATAGAGATACTAAGGGGAGGCGTGTCTTTTTACTATTCCATAAGAATTCAGAAATTGATTTATTCAATAGTTTAAAAAATGCTAAGGGTAATTTAAGAGGTAACATGGACAGGTAAAAATTAATGACTGGTAAAAACATCATCTTAATAGTAGCCTACCTACCACACCAAGATAAAAATAAATAAATAAATAGAGATAAAGGATAGCATTGTGTAGTGCCCCGTGAAAGGGCAAAATATGAAGATTGGGATCCATTTAAAAAAACAGATGTCATCAGGGAGGAATGTGATATAGCTATATATCTGAGAAAAGCTGGACTAAATCCATGCCATTTTAGAGCCTGCATCATAAATTTCCAATTGACACTGTCAAAAGCCTTTTCGTCATCAAAAGTTACAGCAGCTAGAGGTGTAGTATCCGAGGAGGCCAAACATGAAATATCCAAAACAACCTAGAGTTATCAGTCATGTGTCTACCCTTAACAAAACCTGTTCACTAAAATCCATAAACTATATCAGGAATTAAAAGAGAGATCCTAACTGACAAAACCTTGGCAAAAAGTTTACAATCTAGATTAACAAGGGAGATGGGTCTGTAATTGGCACATAAAGAGGGGTCCTTATCTTTCTTAGGGATCAAACAAATCATAGACTCTAAAAATGTCCCCTTAGCTTCCCCAGCCGAAAGAAAATATTGATAAAAAGCTGTGAAGAACAAGAATAAAATGCTTCAGAAAAAACAGCTGGACCGGTGCTTTATCTTTGGGTAACACAGAAAGAGCAGATTTTAGTTCAGACATTGATATAGGCTAATCCAGAAAAGTAAAATCCTGTACCTGTTGCTGTCTTGGTGGAAGAGAGTGAAAGTAGGAATCTGGTGCTTCATCAGTGGGGAAATGGTCTGGTGTATAGAGCTCTGTATAGAAATCAGTAAAACATTTCAAAATGCCATCATTTTTGAAATAAGGATATCCATTATCATCCACAATTTTTAACATTTTACAGTTTTGAGATTTAACCGTCAGGTAGCTGGCAAGTAATTTGCCTGCCTTATGGGTCCACCATAAAACTTAGAATTAATTTGTAATGATGAACCAGCAGATTCCTGTGTTGACCTTTTATGACATTCAAATTTAGTTCTCATTAAACAATGATGCACAGTATCATTGTTAGTAGTGAAAAATGTATGTTCTAATTGTTTGATGGACTGGAGCAATAATGAGGATTCTTTATTAGCTTTTTTTCTTCTTGACCAGAAAAAAATTAATTATATGTCCTAAGGCAGAAGCTTTGAAAGCACCCCAGACAGTATGAAATGGAATATCAGGTGTAATATTAAGTGAAAAAAAATCTTTTATAAAGCATTCAAAATTCTGTACAAATTCCCTGTCTTTCAAATGGCTGTTATTAAAACGCCATATATTATGTTTAGAGGTCTCGAGTAATAAATTCAAATCTATAATAACAGGATCATGATCTGAAATTCATATTGATCCAATTTGAGCCTGAGTAAGTGAGGCAACTAGGGGGGGTGAGAGAAATAGACAGTCGATTCTGGATTGAGGTTTATGTGTCGGTGAGTAAAAAGTGTATTCTAGCGTGTCCTGAGAGAATAAACTCCAGGCATCAACTAATCCACTGGAATGGATGATTCATGTAATTGATTTCTGCATCTTGTTAGGGACATATTTAACTTGTGACTTTTGATCTAGGAAAGGATCAACAATCTGATTAATGTTACAAACAAATATTAAATGTGCATTTGAACAAGAGCGTAGAGCAACTGACATTTGTTCCTAGAAATGTACATCTATACCAGCGGACCATAAATATATAGTATAGAAATAGGTATGTGATGAATGGTAGCATGTATTAAGACCCATTGGCCTTCCACATCTCTTTCCTCTTTCTCTATCACCAAGGGAAGGGATTTGTGAACAAGAATAATAATCCCATGTTTATGATCAAGAGCAGGAGAACAAAAAATGTGTCCTACCAAATTTTTACACAATGAGTTTAATTCCTTATCAAACAGGTGTCTTTCTTGTGCCAAAGCAATATTACATTTAAGTCGAGGTATATGAGTCAGAACTCTGCTTTTTGATAGGATTACAAGTCTGGAATGTATATCAACACAGACTTAAGGATGGTCAAAGGGGTAAGGAAAGACTGGGGACTGCTGGGAGGTAGACGTGTGAAAATAGAAAGAGAATATAAGAATAATACTCTTACATGTTCAAAACCCAACTACACTGAAATGCTATAGACGTGAATAGAAGGGTCATATTACTTCTTGTAAAGGAAAAAAAGATGCAACCTCGATACAGGGGAGGCGAGCAGGTAATCTCAAATCCTGACCTTCATTACTGTGCAGGGGAACAATAAAGGAAGGTTTATGTACGCCCACTCCCCTCTCTACTGAGGAATAACAGGATCTACTCATACCTACCCTCTGTATGAAGTTGAGAGGACCAAACATGAGGGCAAAAGTCTCAGAATCATATCACCTCCTACCGACCACCCCTTGCTGCATGAAACATAAAGATGTGCCACAAGTTAATTATCCAGGTGATGAGGTAGAGGTATTCAATTTGAACACACACCAATGTGAGAATAATGCAGGTTGAAAATAACTTGATCAAAAAACTTGTTATTCCATTCAATCTGTACCAAAGTGCTGATACAGTTACTTTTCCAGGTGGAACCGCACAAATAATATATATATATATATATATACATATATGTATATATCTGTGATCAAGGCTACCGTGACGTAGCAGAAAAGTGTCATGCTGGCGACAAGGGAGCAATAAACCACCTTTGAAAGTATCTTCAGCGCTGTTGTGTGATCTGTACCTGCGTTTGTTGGGTCGGTATCCAGAGCCAATCAGTAGGAGTTTGGAACGGATATATATTAGCCTGAAACGCGTAGCTGTTCTCTGTGTGGTTGCAACAATAAACCATCTTTGCTGATTCCTGTGGTCCATCTCCCTTGTTTGCCCGTGTGCGCAGCTGCCTGAAACGCTGCGAAATTTGAGGAGGAGCTTGTGTTTATATATATTATATATATATATATATATATATATATATATATATATATATATATATATATATATATATATATATATATATAACCTACTGGCGGTCGCCAGTAGGTAGTTATAGTTAGGATTATTTTCTATATGGAACCCGCAACATTCTATTGGGAATAACTTTGACGTCAATTGAGGGATCTGCCTGAAAATTTCCTGAAATGTGCCTCACTGCGCTACGCTCCTTCCCTGAGCGTTTGGGGGGGATTCGTCAAGCGGGGGCCGAGATAAAAGGGGGGTCCCAAAACATGTTTTCCCCATGTTAATTTCCATAGGGCGGTTGGAGTCACTTTTAGCCCGAACGGCTGAATTGATTTCCACCAAACTTGGCAAAATTGTAGGGACTGGTAGCCCGATGTGCCTTTTCTATATCTCAAGATATGTGCTCCAGTGGATTTTGAGTAATTTAGGCTAAAAAAAACATATATATCTATAAGCGCGCCCCGGTACGCGCACCGGGGCTTGTACCAGCGCACTACGCGAGTTCGAGCGCGGAAAGCTGATTGGCTCCCGGGTGTCTGTCAACATTCCAAACAGTCCGGAGCGGCCGCCATCTTGTGTCTCGGTAGGATCGAGACACAAGAGGTGGCAAAAACAAAGGGGGAAATGACCAAAAGGGGGCAGGGTAGACCCCCCTGACTCCCTAGGTTTGATGTGGGGGCCATAAAAGGGCCCAGCGGGGCAAAACATTTAATTTTTTTTTCTCGATTTGCACGGGGGGAGCGCCCGGTACGCGCACCGGGGAGCGTACAGGGGAGCGTACCATGGGGAAAAAAGAATGACAGATTTTTTAAAAAATGTAGCATTTTTTTATAAATTGAAGGTCGTTCTAAAAAGAACTGTTTTTTAATTCTTTTTGTTGTTTTATATATTTTTTATTGTTTTTTGGAACATTTTTGGCTTTTATGAACAATTTTATATATTTTTTTTAATTTTTATGGGGACAAACAAAAAACAGGGAATTGTAAATGGCGCAACTGGAGCAAAAAAAATCAGGAAAAAGTTAAGGTTTGTTTGGCACTTGTGGTTGTCACCAGCACGGTTGATGAGTTTAATACTTTGCTCACCATAGCAAATTGTCCTTGCACAAAATTTGCAAACTATTTTGAAATCTCCAAACTGGGTGTGGATGTTTGGGACCATCTCACTTGTCTCTGGACCCGATGGAGTGGGTTTCTTACTTTGGGAGGTGCTGGGAGAAGATTGGGGAGGGTTTCTGGTCAGTTCTCTGACCACTGCCACAGCATAGTTGTTTGGGTGCCGGCGTTGCATGTGGCGAATCATGGTGTTGTTGCCAAAATAATACTTTTTGGCAGGGTTACCCCTGGAAAGTACAGTGCCACAGATCAAACAAGTAACCTTTGGCGCATTTACTTTCTTGAGGCCCCTTGGGATTTTAAAAAACTCCCAGACAATGTGCTCCTTAGGCTTATAGGTGGTAGTATCTTCAGGCAGGTACTGCCTCTCCTCTTCCTCCTCCTCCTCCTCCTCTTCTTCTTCTCCACCACTGTGGTGTTGTGGTGGTCCTTGTGGTGGTGGTGGTGGTGGTGGTGGTGGTGGTTGAGATGCACCTGCACCATCTTTCGAGCACTAACTCTATGCACGTTTTTCATGAGCACCTTGTTATGCGTACCTTTAAAAACATTGTAAATATTGTAAAAACCTGATAAAATTGGAATTTGAAACCTTTGAATTCTAAGAGGTTATAAGCATGGTTTAGTAAAAATAAAAAATACTATAATTTTCTATAAACAAGATACAGTTGTTGGGCTCTGTGACTGTATGAATAAGTCTGGATCTTTTTCAAAGAGCAAAATTTATTTGGGCTCCAAGTTAGTAAATTAAGGACTACTTTTGTGATATAATCATTGCATTGAATTAGGTCAAGGACCACTGTTTTTGTTAACGTACTGTACCCAGGTCCTAGACCGTTTTGGGATACCCCATTTTTGATAATGGCTGCTGCTACTGTAGCCATTTCTCAGTACAAATAGGTACAAATAGGTCTGCAAACAGGTCTTCCTCAGTCAAAGTAAAAAGTGAGAATGAGGAAAAAAGGTGGGGGCTTTCATCATTTGGAAAACAAAACTGTCCTGAACCAATGAAAAGTGTTATTTTCAGGTCACATGACCCGGGCTTTCATCATTTGGAAACCAAAACTGTCTTGAACCAATGAAAAGTGTTATTTTCAGGTCACATGACCCGACGCGCTTACGCTACGCGCCCCGGGGCGCTTACATAGCGCGATTGTATGCGCTCGACTGCTTCCGGGTGCGCTTACGCCGTGCGTATCACGCGGACGCGGCTACGCGATACGTCACGATTATGTTTTCGTTCGCGGCAATAGCGCTAACGGGACGCTCAGTTGACCCACCATGGAAAGGCTGGTGGGGATCCTGCATCCCAATCAGGAGGGCGGTGCCTGCTAGGCACCACCACCATTCTGGGGCTGCGGGGCAGTCAGACAGGCAATCGGAATGATTGCTTCTGTCAGACCCGTGGCGGTCGGGCTTTGCACCCGCCAACACACTGCCCGTCATCACAATCTGGCGGGCGGAAAATGACTGCACGATGGCAGTAAACCTGCCACCAACAGCCTGTCAGTGGCGGGTTCACGGCTATCGTAATCAGGCCCTTGGTTACTTGTTTTGCCGGAATTTGAGGTTTATGTAAAAAATAAATTGGGGTCAAGACTCCAAGCTCAATATGTGAGTAAGACCATTTGCAATCACTTTGCAATATGTGTAGACAAAAAGACAGGTGCAAAACTGTCGATTTTTACTGCTACACTCGCATTAATCATGAAACAATGATTTACAAATATATTTCTTATTAAAAAAATTCAAAATTTTGAAAAAGGATGGAGCAAATGTGAAACACAGTTGTTAACTGTTTTATATCAAACTTAAGGAATCTTGTTAAAGGTGAAGGGTGTATGCAAACCATCAGCCCATCAAGTCTATGTAGAATGTACTGACAGACATAAAATGACTATGTTTTCATGTAGGACTTTCAGCACGAACAGGAATCACAGTTAGTTTTGGGCAGCAGTTGAAGGAAGTTGGTCTAGAGCATGTGATGAGGGGCACCCAGCCAATTTATCATCAAATCAATTTTTGGCATAGACCATATATTATTATAGCAAAAGCATGCTAATGGACTGTCTAAGTGGGGCTTCACAATATTAGATAGTTTTGACAGGGAGCTTTTGTCAAAGTGGCGATGAATGCACTCAGATTCTCCAAGCAAGGGAAGTTTCTTCTCAGTGGGCTATGAATAACGGGAAGTCTGTGGACTACATTAGCACTTTTTTTCTGCCAGTTCTTCTGTTTTTTTTACAGACATAGATATTTTTTAGTGAGTAAAAAAGAAAATTCCTAATAGGACTCCACAACAACAGATTGCTTGAGCAAAATCATTTGGTTGAGGGAATATGTTAGGTTGCAAAGGCACTCAAGAGGGCATGTCAATTGACGAAACTTGTGTTGTCATGTGGCAGGAATCATTCCGTCAGCATATGGTGGGAGGGTCACTGGCTGTTGAGTTTCTTTAGTAGCGCTTCTGCAAAACCATTACCAGAAAGGTAAAACAGAGGCAAACCAAAGATATCCCTTAAAACCTTTATATGGCTCTTTATTTGGTTGTGTAAAGCTTTAGTAGTGTGGGTCAAACCAAAGGTATTGGTTGTATCCTTGCATCGCTCTTTAGCAACTTTTAGAAAAAGAATAGATGTTCAGGTGTAAACAGTTAAAAAATAAATTGAGTTCAAATGATAAAAAATGCAAGACCCCAACCAAGTTGATTGGAACTAAACACTTATTAGCCAAACACCAAAAGGACCACAGGTTAAATTGAATACAGAATACTGGAGAAATATAGTTGTCAGTAAAATAAAGCAACAGGCTGGGCTTCATGAAGAACAGATTGGGTGATATCTTTAAATAATAGGTTCATGAGTACTGGAGACCCGACCCCTTTTAATAAAGTCTTTAAGTTGCATTCACATTCTAAAATCTTATCTCTGGCATATATAGGATCCTTGGCAAAACCAAAAACACCTGAGTATAGCCGTGCATGTGAAGACAGAGGAGGGTACTAGAAATAGGAATCATAAGAAATTAATGAAGCTGTTTCCAAATATTGTTCAGAAATGTAGAAGAAGATGTTTATTTGGTGGTCTTGAGCCTCATATTTTGTAGTACAACCCTTAAGTGAGACACTTCGGCAAAGAGATACTGAGTCGGATTAAGAATGTGACACCTGATACCTTAATACTAGGCATACTTGATTCTTCTTTGGAGAGCATGACCAGATTGCATAGGCCTCTATTCTGTTTTTCTGGAAAAGAGCTGAAAGTCCGGAATATGGAATATCCTCACAATAAAACTCCTAACACGCCAATTATAAGACCTACTATTATGACTACCAAACTAATGATTGTTATGGATCTGGAGGAAGACCAGGGAGTTTCTATGACCATAGGGGAAGAAGAGGAATATTTAGATAGTCCAGAGGACAAGTTCAGTACTCCAATACAGGACAAGGTGAGTATGAGGATTTGGATTTGTTCTATCCCCATAAAGGGTAATGAGACAGAATATTGAGGCCAAAAAATTCAAACTACATGAATATCAAGTTGGAAATATAGTGGAGTGGAAATATCGAGTGCAAGAATACCGTTGTCAAGAATATCGATTTTAGAGTAAGTAACATCGAATTTAAAAATATGGAAGTCATTAATATCGGTTGCAAAAATATAGTTGTTTAAAATATCGATTTGTTAATTAGTGTTATTTATTTTAGTAAAGATTTTAAATGTATGTGATGTATTTCTTTTTGTATAAGAATTGTTTATGTTTTTTAATATATTTGTTACATTTTTAATAGTTATCAATTTTATTTTAATAACATTTTGCGGTTTTTAGTTCAGTAGTTGTTTGTGGGTTTATAGGGGAATAGGGTGGGAAGTAATTTAATTATAATAAAATAATGATTATGTTTTATTGATTAATATGTATTTAATTGAGGTTTTATAGTGTTAATTGTGGGAAGTGATTTATTATTAATTAACTATTAATTGGTTGTTAAATAATATTCATTAATTAATTGGCAATTAATTATGGTAATTGTGTAATTTGGTTAGGTGCAGGTTGTGCACTTTATAGGGGTAAAGGGTGGGAAGTAATTTATTTGTAATTAATTGATAATACATTGTTAATATTTATTAATTAATTGAAAATTCAATATGGAAATTGAGTGATTCATTTTAGATGCGGGTTGTGGGGTTTATAGGGGTAAAGGGTGGGAAGTAATTTATCTTTGATTGATTAATAATTATTTGTTAATTGAAAATAATTAATTAATTTGAAATTAATTATGGGAATTGTGCTGGAAGAAGTTGTACAATAAACTTATTATGATAATATCAGAATTCTGCACTTATAATATTGCAATGTTTTGTATTTTAAATTTAAGAGAAAGGAGGAAAACAAAATGAGATTAAAGAGTAGAAGAAAGAGAGAAAGAAAAGGAAAGAAAGAATAAAACCATATATATTGCATATCTTTATATAGACAACATAATGAACCGTATAACATATTACAACGTATTCCGTACAAAATCTTCATTTCATTTAACAACATAATTCATATAATAGAATTTGCAATATAACAATGTATGATATTAAACAAGCAGAGAAAAGCAATCATGAGTGTTGAAAAACCATTGTAGAGTCCTTGGAAGGTTTAACATCTTCAAAGTAGAAGTAGCTGATGCTGTATGAAGCCTATGATGGGAGCAATAAAGATTCCACCAACTAATGACATTGATGTTCTTGGCATTCTCCCAGTTTGATACAATGACTTGAAAAGCAATAGCAAGTGACAGATCCAGAGATTTGCCTAAATTAGAACGTATTGGCCAAGAGTGTGAGGAACTTCACAGAAGCATATGTGTGATGCCAAAGAGGAAATTGATAGAGCAAATAATGGAAATAGTTCTACAAATCTGTGATCAAAAAGCAGTGGTTGGCAGACAATGAAAAAACATATGTAGATATGTACCATGGAGGGTTCCACAAAACCAACTCACATTTGAAAGACTCGGGTTATATTTTTGCAAAGAAAGTGGAATGATTCATAGTCTATTATAAAAATAATAAAGGGTCTGTGTAGTGCTGGCATTGGGTGAAGTATGATGTTTTTTGGTCCAGATTGCACCCCAAACCTTGAAAGATATGGGATGTTGAATATTAGATTCCCACAAGATCTCAACTCTAGACTTAGGACGGACGGAGTAATGTAATGCAAAGATTTGTATCGAAGTGACGCTTTAAGGGATGATGAAAGTAAGATTGGGTCAGGAGGTGGGTAGTGTATATGGGTATGCGATTGAGTGAGTTTGGAGACAGCTTGTAACAGAGCATCCTTGAGACACTCATATTTAGTGGCATAGGTAGGGGAAAGAGCAAATTTGGCTTGAATTAAGGAAAAAGGAAGAGGAGTCATATTACATAATATTTGTTTTATTGGGTTATTCCTTTCAGAACCCATTGTTTCCAGAAAACAGCTTGATTAGAGATTTTGAGAAACGTATTATGCCATACAGAGGATCACAAAATTCTTGTATTGGAGACAAGGGCTTCATAAGAATACAGGAAGATATCATATTGGAATATTTAATAGACAGAGCGGAGAAGGCCCAAGGAGAATTCAAAAAGTATGGCAAAGAGTAAAAAGAGTAAAGAGTAAAAAGGTAAAGGCAACATATATGAATTCTCCAGTTTGCGCCAAATATTGGGTGGAGAATCAGTGTCAACAATACATGGTAGTACCTGTTTTAAGACGAAGGCTTTATGATATTGCTGAAAATTTGGAAAACTTAAACCCCCAACTCTTTGGGTTTACATAGAGATACATTTACTATTCCATAAGAATTCAGTAATTGATTTATTCAATAGTTTAAAAAATGCTAAGGGTAATTTAATAGGTAACATGGACAGGTAAAAATTAAAAATTAATGACCGGTAAAAACATAATCTTAATAGTAGCCTACCTACCACACCAAGATAAAAATAAATAAATAAATAAATAAAGATAAAGGATAGCCTTGTGTAGTGCCCCGTGAAAGGGCAAAATATGAAGATTGGGATCCATTTAAAAAAACTCCATTTAAAAAAACAGATGTCATCAGGGAGGAATGTGATATAGCTATATATCTGAGAAAAGCTGGACTAAATCCATGCCATTTTAGAGCCTGCATCATAAATTTCCAATTGACACTGTCAAAAGCCTTTTCGTCATCAAAGTTACAGCAGCTAGAGGTGTAGTATCCGAGGAGGCCAAACATGAGATATCCAAAACAACCTAGAGTTATCAGGATCATGATCTGAAATTCATATTGATCCAATTTGAGCCTGAGTAAGTGAGGGAACTAGGGGGGGGGTGAGAGAAATAGACAGTCGATTCTGGATTGGGGTTTATGTGTCGGTGAGTAAAAAGTGTATTCTAGCGTGTCCTGAGAGAATAAACTCCAGGCATCAACTAATCCACTGGAATGGATGATTCATGTAAATGATTTCTGCATCTTGTTAGGGACATATTTAACTTGTGACTTTTGATCTAGGAAAGTATCAACAATCTGATTAATGTTACAAACAAATATTAAATGTGCATTTGAACAAGAGCGTAGAACAACTGACATTTGTTCCTAGAAATGTACATCTATACCAGCGGACCATAAATATATAGTATAGAAATAGTTATGTGATGAATGGTAGCATGTATTAAGACCCATTGGCCTTCCGCATCTCTTTCCTCTTTCTCTATCACCAAGGGAAGGGATTTGTGAACAAGAATAATAATCCCATGTTTATGATCAAGAGCTGGAGAACAAAAAATATGTCCTACCAAATTTTTACACAATGAGTTTAATTCCTTATCAAACAGGTGTCTTTCTTGTGCCAAAGCAATATTACATTTAAGTCGAGCTATATGAGTCAGAACTCTGCTTTTTGATAGGATTACAAGTCTGGAATGTATATCAACACATACTTTAGGATGGTCAAAGGGGGAAGGAAAGGATGGGGACTGCTGGGAGGTAGATCTGTGAAAACAGAAAGAGGATATAAGAATAATACTCTTACATGTTCAAAACCCAACTACACTGAAATGCTATAGATGTGAATAGAAGGGTCATATTACTTCTTGTAAAGGAAAAAAAGATGCAACCTCGATACAGGGGAGGTGAGCAGGTAATCTCAAATCCTGACCTTCATTACTGTGCAGGGGAACAATGAAGGAAGGTTTATGTACGCCCACTCCCCTCTCTACTGAGGAATAACAGGATCTACTCATACCTACCCTCTGTATGAAGTTGAGAGGACCAAACATGAGGGCAAAAGTCTCAGAATCATATCACCTCCTACCGACCACCCCTTGCTGCATGAAACATAAAGATGTGCCACAAGTTAATTATCCAGGTGATGAGGTAGAGGTATTCAATTTGAACACACACCAATGTGAGAATAATGCAGGTTGAAAATAACTTGATCAAAAAACTTGTTATTCCATTCAATCTGTACCAAAGTGCTGCTACAGTTACTTTTCCAGGTGGAACCGCACAAATAATATATATATATATATATATACATATATGTATATATCTGTGATTAAGGCTACCGTGACGTAGCAGAAAAGTGTCATGCTGGCGACAAGGGAGCAATAAACCACCTTTGAAAGTATCTTCAGCGCTGTTGTGTGATCTGTACCTGCGTTTGTTGGGTCGGTATCCAGAGCCAATCAGTAGGAGTTTGGAACGGATATATATATATGAGTGTGAACAAGGGAGAGTTAGCCTGAAACGCGTAGCTGTTCTCTGTGTGGTTGCAACAATAAACCATCTTTTCTGATTCCTGTGGTCCATCTCCCTTGTTTGCCCGCGTGCGCTGCTGCCTGAAACGCTGCGAAATTTGAGGAGGAGCTTGTGTTTATATATAATATATATATATATATATATCGCCAGTAGGTAGTTATAGTTAGGATTATTTTCTATAGGGAATCCGCAACATTCTATTGGGAATAACTTTGGCGTCAATTGAGGGATCTGCCTGAAAATTTCCTGAAATTTGCCTCGCTGCGCTCCGCTCCTTGCCTGACCGGGGGGATTCGTCAAGCGGGGGCCGAGATAAAAGGGGGGTCCCAAAACGTGTTTTCCCCATGTTAATTTCCATTGGGCGGTTGGACTCACTTTTAGCCCGAACGGCTGAATGGATTTCCACCAAATTTGGCAAAATTGTAGGGACTGGTAGCCCGATGTGCCTTTGCTATATCTCAAGATATGTGCTCCAGTGGATTTTGAGTAATTTAGGTTCAAAAAAACATATATATCTATAAGCGCGCCCCGGTACGCGCACCGGGGCGCGTACCAGCACACTACGCGAGTTCGCACGCGGAAAGCTGATTGGCTCTCGGGTGTCTGTCAACATTCCAAACAGTCCGGAGTGGCCGCCATCTTGTGTCTCGGTAGGATCGAGACACAAGAGGTGGCAAAAACAAAGGGGGAAATTACCAAAAGGGGGCAGGGTAGACCCCCTGACCCCCTAGGTTTGATGTGGGGGCCATAAAAGGGCCCCGCGGTGCAAAACATTTTTTTTTTTTTGATTTGCAAGGTAGGAGCGCCCGGTACGCGCAACGGGGAGTGTACCATGGGGAAAAAAGAATGACAGATTTTTCTAAAAAGAACTGTTTATTTTTTTATTCTTTTTGTTGTTTTATATTTTTTTATTGTTTTTTGGAACATTTTTGGCTTTTATGAACAATTTTATATTTTTGGGGAATTTTTATGGGGACAAACAAAAAACGGAATTGTAAACGGCTCAACTGGAGCAAAAAAAATCAGGAAAAAATTAAGGTTTGTTTTGGCACTTGTGGTTGTCACCAGCATGGTTGATGAGTTTAATACTTTGCTCACCATAGGAAATTGTCCTTCCACAAAATTTGCAAACTATTTTCAAATCTCCAAACTGGGTTTGGATGTTTGGGACCATCTCACTTGTCTCTGGACCCGATGGAGTGGGTTGCTTACTTTGGCAGGTGCTGGGAGAAGATTGGGGAGGGTTTCTGGTCAGTTCTCTGACCACTGCCGCAGCATAGTTGTTTGGGTGCATGTGGCGAATCATGGTGTTGTTGCCAAAAGAATACTTTTTGGCAGGGTTCCCCCTGGAAAGTACAGTGCCACAGATCAAACAAGTAACCTTTGGCGCATTTACTTTCTTGAGGCCCCTTGGGATTTTAAAAAACTCCCAGACAATGTGCTCCTTAGGCTTATAGGTGGTAGTATCTTCAGGCAGGTACCGCCTCTCCTCCTCCTCCTCCTCTTCTTCTTCTCCACCACTGTGGTGTTGTGGTGGTCCTTGTGGTGGTGGTGGTGGTGGTTGAGATGCTCCTGCTGCTGCTGCTACTGTAGCCATTTCTCAGTACAAATAGGTATAAATAGGTCTGCAAACAGGTCTTCCTCAGTCAAAGTAAAAAGTGAGAATGAGGAAAAAAGGTGGGGGCTTTCATCATTTGGAAAACAAAACTGTCTTGAACCAATGAAAAGTGTTATTTTCAGGTCACATGACCCGACGCGCTTACGCTACGCGCCCCGGGGCGCTTACGTAGCACGATCGTATGTGCTCGACTGCTTCCGGGTGCGCTTAAGCCGTGCGTATCAGCGGACGTGGCTACTCGATACGTCATAATGATGTTTTAGTTCGCGGCAATAGCGCTAACGGGACGCTCACCGGTACGCGCTGGAAGACTGCGCTTACCGGTGCGCTCACCTGTACGTGCACTGGGAGCGCTCCAGGGCAAAAAAACAAACAAACAAAAAAAAAAACATGAACAATATACATAAAAAAAATATTATTACAAAAATATACAATATAGGATTCATTATAAAAAATATATTTGATAGCTATAGAAACTTGCTATTAAAAAACCTTTGAAATTCACTGAAAAAAACAAAGGTTTGAGGCCCTATATATAGTTAGGAATTAGCATTTAAAAAACCTATGAAATTCACTGAAAAAACCATAGGTTTCACACCAGTTATAGTTAGGAATTAGCATTCAAAAAACCTATTACATTCACTGAAAAACCATAGGGTTCACACCAGTTATAGTTAGCTGGAAATTTTACTGACATAAAACCATTGACATTCCCACGTTATAGTTAGTTGGACTCACTATAACTTGTGCGCCTGTTGCAGTGAATGGGCCTCTGAAAATTTGTAGTATCCCTGTAACTCTAACAGGAGGTCAGCCAACTGACTCTTTGAGCACTTCTGGGGTCTTGGGTTCGATGCAAGTATGTCCAGTCTACCTTCATGTTCTTCAGACGGAAGGGCAGTCCTCCTTCTGATTTTTCACAGGTCCTGGAGTGTTCTGAGGAGTTGTGGTGGGGCAGAAAGGCAGGGCGGGGGAGGGGCAGGATGGGGGGTGCTAAATGCGTTACGAAATTCATTTATTTATTACATTGTTTACTTACCTCCAATTATCCATATTCCGGTTTTTAGCACCCCCCACCCTGCCCTCCCTCGCCCCGCCTTTCTGCCCCACCACAACTCCATCCAGGGGCCGTGGCTGCTCCCTACCCAATTGGGGAGGTGAATCTTTCCAGAGTGGACCCTGCCTACTGTTGCAACACTTCCTATGTGTTTTACTGTAATCTATCACACAGTACCCATCTTTACCTAATTCAAAAATGGCAAAACCTTTCTTGCCTGGTCAAAGCTACCTGCATTGATGGGCACATCCTCCCTTGTGTTCACTCCAAAACAGTTCTTGGCCAGCACCCCCTCACCCTAGGGGCCTCATTTATGAGAAATGACGCATCGCTGTGTGAAAGCAGCGATGCGTCACTTCTCAGTGCGCACTCCTTGCGACATTCCTGATGCGTCATATTTGATTTGATTTGATTTAAAATTATTTCTAGAGCGCACGTATACCAGCGGTTTCTTGGCGCTAACTCTAACTGGATCCAAAGCTAATAGGCAGAGAGGGGTGGGGGAAAATTAATCAAAAGACTTTTTGAACAGATAAGTCTTAAGGTGCCTACGGAATTGAGGGTACTGTGTGATGGTACGAAGTTCGAGGGGAAGGGAGTTCCAAAGGGTCGGGGCAAGGGTGGCGAATTTAGATCCTCCCCACTTCTTTCTCCGGAAACGGGGGACAGTGAGGAGGGATTGAGAGGACGAGCGTAGTTCCCGAGTAGGTATGTAAGGAGTAATCTCGGACGAGATAAAGGCCGGAGCCAAGCCAAGTCGGGCCAGAAAGGTCATGGTTGCAAGCTTGAATTGGACCCTGGCACCTACAGGGAGCCAATGTAAGGATTTCAGGAGGGGGGTGGAATGGTGGAATTTGGGGAGCTTAAAGACCAGGCGGGCCGCCTGGTTTTGAATCTGTTGTAGGCGCCGCAAACTATAGGCGGGGATACCGGCATATAAAGCATTGCCGTAGTCCAGGCGGGACACCACCATGGCCAAGATTATAAGCTTAAGAGCGGAAAAAGTGAAGAAGCGAGAGACTCTGCGAATGGTTCGCAGGGAAAGAAAGGAAGAAGATACCACAGAGCTAACCTGGGAGTGAAGGGTGAGTTGCGAATTGATTTTTATACCTAGAGTTTTAACAGAGGATGAGGGAACAGGGGAAGTGCCAAGAGAGGGAGGCCAGAAGAGAGAGGACCAGGGGCTGGATGAACCACCCGTCAACACCAACTCGGTCTTGTCAGGATTGAGTTTAAGGTGGTTGTGGTTCATCCAGTCCCTGATATGGAGCATGACAGATTGAAAGTTTAGCACAGAAGAGGGAGAAGAAGATAGGTTAAAGACAAGCTGGAGGTCATCCGCATAGTTAAATACGGCGACCTCCATCTGTTGAAGGGAGAAGATGAGAGGGGCAAGATAAAGATTGAACAAGAGAGGGGAGAGGGAGGAGCCCTGGGGAACCCCGCACTGCACTCCCCGGACGTCCGCCGTAAAATCACCCAGACGAACAGCCTGGGTGCGGTCACTCAGGAAGGAGGACAACCAGAGCAGGGCGGTCCCCCCGATCCCCGCCGCCCTGACACGGGACAACAAGATGGTATGGTCAACCGTGTCAAAGGCGGCTGAGAGATCGAGGAGCACAAGGGCCTGATGCTGATTGGTGTCCATACCCTCCCTGAGGTTGTCCAGGACCGAGATAACAACAGACTCCGTGGAGTGAGCGGAGCGGAAGCCGGCCTGGCGGGGGGCAAGGGCGCCATGCGTCTCCACAAAGGAGCTCAGAGCGCGGGTGACGTGACGCTCGAGCACCTTAGCCAAAAATGGCAAGAGGGAGATGGGGCGAAAGTTGGCAGGAACAGAGGGATCAGCCCCAGGTTTTTTTAAAATGGGCACAATTACCGCAGATTTCAACGAGTTGGGGACTACGCCTTGGGCAAGGGAGCTATTAAGAAGGTGGAGGGGGGGATCAGGGCAAGCGGTGAAGATGTGCCGAAGGATATGGGCCAGGCAAGGGTCAAGAGGAGAACCAGACTTGACCAAGGGGATTAGGGCGATCAGACTTTCTCTAGTGATGGGTGGGAGGGTGGTGAGTTCGCTCTTGGGAGGGGGACATTGAGGATCCACAAAGAAAAGGGAGGGGGGGGGAATGTTGGCCTTGATGGTGGTAATTTTGTTAATAAAATAGTTGTTCAGAGAAAGGCAGAGTTCTTCAGACGGGACAGGCTTGAGGGCTGTTCTATCTGAGAACGCCAGGCTGTGAACGATTGTAAATATCTCTTTGGACTGGTTCTCCGCGGCTAGGATTTTGGAGGAGAAGTAAGATGTTTTGGCCTCCAAGATGGCTTTTTTATATTGGGTAAGAGTGTTGATATACTCCAATTTAAGAATGGGGCAGTAGTTTCTTCTCCAAGCCCGTTCTGCACGACGTACTTTTAGTTTAATGGTCTTAAGCTCGACAGTAAACCATCGGTTGGCGTCCCTCTCCCGTTTGGAGGTGATGCGTTTGAGCGGGGCAACGGAGTCGCGGCCAGAGGAGAGCCATGTGTCTATGGCATCCACCTGGGAAGAAGTGGAGAGGCCGTGCAGGGAGAGAGGGGAAGAACTAAGAAGGGAGGAGAAACTATCTAGGTTCACTCGGCCCCACGATCGGACCCAGGTGTTTTTGGGGCATGACGCATCATGTCGCAAGGAGTTACAGATATGTCAGTATTTCTGATGTATCTGTAAGCGCAAAAGTGACGCATTGCTGGAGTGTGTCACAAAAGTGACGCAACTCTAGCAATGCGTCCTTTCACATGGGGCAAGCCCCATGTGAAAGGGCCTGCGTCAGTCTTACGCCTGCTGTGAGGCAGGCGCAAGATTTTGACGCAACAGTGTCCTAAAAGTGACGCAGTGAAATCTCATAGATTTCACTGCGTCACTTCTACGACCCTTCCTTGCATCTGAACGCCCCCCTTGTATACATTATACATGGCGCAGGTATAATGTGGTGCAGGGGTTTACAAAGTGACGCATCTACCTAGATGCGTCACTTTGTAAATATGGCGCAACAAGGCGCATTTTTTACGCCACTGGTGCGTCACAAAAAGTGACGCACCTGCGGCGTAAAAGTGATGCTCAGCCTCATAAATGAGGCCCTAGGATTGTAGCAAAGCGAACTAGCAAGAAAAAAGGCTCAGTGTGAGATACGTCAGATTTGAGATAGTAGACATCCTTTGAAGCTCAGGAAGTATCTGGGCGCAGCCCCAGGCCATCATGCTCAAGGAAGAAAACATATGGCCACATCCAAGCCCTTTGTGCAATGTCTTTGAGCAATCCACATTTTACCGCAGGTGAGCCATCGGCAGTCAAGTGACACTGGACACTGGAAGAAAGCCCTTATGGCGTAGGAAGGAGATTAACAACTTTCTGTTAGTGTCATTTTCAAAACAGTAATACACCCTACTAGAAGCATTTCATGTTTATGCACTGCATGGTGTATGATCATTTTTACCACTTTTTTACTTTAGTATCTTTATTGTTTTATCACGGTGTAACATGCATACATATCATTGTAAGATTGGGCACATTTCCTAAAGGTATTACACAGGTGCAATTTATCAAAGTACACTTGGCTTAACACTCATGGCCATGTGGATATGAGGCCATCATTTTTTTATAACTCAGTTAAGTTGTAAGATATATTAATGAACCATAAAAACAATGGGAACGCATGCTGCACTCCCAACCGCCCTTCTTACGCATATAGTCATATTACTTTCTCCTGCCTCTCCCTTGCTACCACCAATGTATACAGGGCATATCAACTTGCCAGGGCATATGACTTATTCAAGATCCCACACTTTCTGCCGGGCTCCCACATCCCAGATATAACCTCAAACTGGCTCCGTGAACACACAGGACACCGGTACTGTCATTCCTCATGGGCCCTCAATTTACTGTGGTTGTGTGTCCAATTTCTGTTCCATTTTCTCAAGATAAATGTCTCTTTGGTCCATATATTGACATCTCCCATCCCTTGCTCTTGTGTCTGGGTACACTGCTAACTCCGCTCCCACCCATCTCACCATATCCTTCCTCTATCGCTCTTCTTCTGGAGCCATGCTAGATTTCCATACTATAGCTGCATGACACTTCGCTAGCACCAGAGCCATTCTTTGGAAGCAGACAAGCTGTTTAATTTGTTTAGTGACTGTGCACGTCTAGCAAGCATCTGAGTGGAACTTGCAGCAGAATAGAAGCGGTCACCTCTGAAATACATTAGGTTACCTCTCTTTAAAATGTAGTTAATACCCGGCAGGTCCATACAAAGTGCACAAAGCCCTCCTTCTAGGTGGATAAAGAGCCCAGTAATATAAGCCATTAAAGACCTCTGGTTTATTACAAAGAAAGAGTAAATTGTGGACATGTAGCTGAATGGTTTATCAATTGTATTTCCCTGCTATAAAAGGCATAGCATATATATTACCAACTAGTGCAATGGGCTCTGAGTAGGTCTTCAAAAGTTCAAAGTAATCATATGAGTTGATATATACGGGGCATTGAGAGTTTGTGATATAAATGTGGCACACTGTGAGTTAGCAAATTTCTGGGATGAGTTTTAACAATCTTTGGCCATAGATTTTATTCAAGGCATGAATGAAAAGATAGGTCTCTGTGTGTGGATATTGCTGGTAATATTTGCGAAGGATTTTACGCCCCATCCCTTTCAAATGTCACCAGCCGCCACTGTCCGTGCGACATGGAAGACAAGGGGACTGAGCGCTGGAGTACATCTTTGCTATGTTGTCCGGGGTGAAATAAGCATGATGGACATACTCAAATTGGGTGAAGCGGAACCTAGCATTCCTAGACACAGTTTTAATCGATCCCAAACAGCAAACCCATGAAGCCATCCATACTTCGGTCACCAGCTTGTCTTCCCATCAGTTCATAAGAGCCTGCGATCCCCTTAAGGCACCCTGTAGTAGGGCCTGATACAATTCTGTAATTACTTGTTTCATCTGCCCCAAATCTAAAACTATCTCTAGCTGACCTGCAATGTTCGTTAAATGTTTTTCTGTGCCCCACATCTTACCCATGAGATATTGTAGTGCAGAATAAAAGAGGAATTATCCTGGCCCCAGGGCATTTATTTCCATCAGGTCCTCAAACGAGCACAACTTTCTGTACTCTGCTAGATCCCCCAGACCTCGATATCCACGGCTGTCCTGCTATCTATTTGGAGTGACTCCGTCAGGCCACTACTTTGTGGTGTTGCCCAGAGTGGAAATTGTAGGGTATAGGATATCGCCTTTTCTACCTCTATGCATATACTTTCTCTAGGATGATGCAGCAACTTTCAGCAGTACATTGATAATCCCTGCTATAAACGGGGGGCTCAGGAACCATTCCATTACCGGGCAGTCACCTAGCTCTATTTGGGCCATAGTGCGTTTGGGATTTCGTAGCCCCCTGGCCAGCGCATTGACTACTGGAATTGTTCTGCTGCATAATAAAGCTCATAATTGGAGGCCCCTAGTTGTCCCTTTTACGGCGGGGCACACCGTGTGTTAATTTCCACCCTATATCAGCCATTGCTGAATATGAGCTCTGTGATCATTTTTATCATGTTTGAAAGGAAGTGCACACTGATTTACCCCTGTTTAGTAGGAGCAACATTTGCAGCATCCTATAGCCAACAAAAAAGGTTTCAACACAAGAATGCAAAATCTGGAGGAATACCATGGAAAAGATGTCCTTTCCAACAATAGTATTTTGTAAAAGGAATGATCTTGTGTTATGCAATACCACCAGCGAATCCATCTATTAACTGAATGCTGGTAGCCTAAGAGTAAGGACTCTTTCTTGAGCACAACGAATTCAAGAGTAAAGAAAGGCAAATTTACTTTAGTCAAAGTAGTCTACAGACCACTGTAAATCTAGCATACGCAATCAGGGCCATAACACAAGGTATAGTGCATCACTCAGTCAAAAAAACATAAGGTGACATTCCAGTAAGGAAAGACTTTATAACTGTATGAATGACTGCCTCTTGAGAATTCTAGGTGAAACCCATAGTCTTAAGGCAGTCCAGAACTTTGGCTGCATAATTATTGTTTAATTTGTCCTCCCAAAAGTTGAAGTCATCCAAGGAAGCCCTTTGAGACAAGGTTTGGAAGACCAGTACTGATGGCAGTGGGACTTGTAGCTTGCTTTATTGTATATTTTCATCAGGAATAAGGAGGATAGAAACATTTCAGGCTATTGTGAAGAAGGGCCAATGAAGACAACATTACCAATCCTGCAACACCTGCTCTTCTTATCCTTCCTACTTCTTTGACAATTGCTGGCCACCACGGTTTAGTCTCGATCCGGGAGAACTTGGTCTTGAAGAAAGAGCGATCCCTTCCCGAAGCCACCCTGCCAACAGGGAGGTATCCCAGGTCAGCAGATGCCTTGGAAAAGGAACCACTTCTCTTGGAGGATAAGGGAGAGGTTCACAAACCTCAAAAGAACAAGTCAATGCAGAAGGGCTGGAATCCAGAAGCCACCCTGCCAACAGGGAGGTATCCTAGGTCAGCAGATGCCTTGGAAAAGGAACCACTTCTGATGGAGGATAAGGGATAAGCACACAAACCTCAAAATAACGAGTCAATGCAGAAGGGCTGGAATCAAGAGAGAGGACCAACCTGGAAAAGGACACAAAAACAGGATAAACTAGTTAACAATTCAATGGATTAACTAGGAGTGTGTACACAGAACAGAAACGTTTGCAATTCACTCACTACTGATTAAGGCAGCCTTATATATTGCGTGGAAAAGGAAGCAAACCACAAGAAAGGGGTAACCGTCATCTTGGACTGGGTAAACCTAATGCGAGTACAGATCAGAGGCTCAATCTTGGAGTGGGCGTTTTATTATTCCAAGATGGGGCCCAGGACGCCAAAGAAGAAACCTGCCAGCCCATGGTGCAGACTGCACCCCCTACACAGCCACAGCCCAGTCCCATCTGCCAACACTGCCGGTGGTAGAGATCACCCTCAGGAGAGGAAAGCACGGCCTCGGACTCCGGGCCCCATACGACACACTGCAGGTATTAAGTAAGGAAGCACCGCGCCCAGGACATGGGGATCCCAACATTCTTTGCTTCTGTCTACCCTGCTCCCCTGATTCACCAATGATTCCTTTCTAAAACCCATTCTGTAAGTGTAACTTCTTCCCCAATTCCTGTCTACTACATCCTAAATCCCTTCTTCGTTAGCCATAGTCCTCTGCAAACCCTTTCTGTGAGCAATGTATTGTGAAATGAAACACATGAATGCATTACAAATAATGATTCTTTAGTATTATGAGGTGACCAAGGGTGAGCAAAACCACATTCATTTTCCTTTTTGCTCCTCTCATCTCTAATCGGGGAAACAACCATTACCACACAGTCATTACAATGCCCTACCTTTACAATGCAGCTGTTACAACGCAGCTGTCTTTACATCGCATGCCATTACAAAGCATACTATTACAATACATGGCACTACAACGCATGCCATTACAACGCATTGTAAGGTAAGTAAAGGTTTTTTTTTTGTTTTAGGGTGGGTATGGGTTTTGAGGTACATAGGGATGGTATGTTTACCCCTGCGCTATCCAACACTTAGCCTACTGTTGCACTCACTGGAGTGGAAATAGTTATTTTTACCCCACAATATCCAACACTTACCCTACTGTTGCACTCACTGGAGTGGGAATAGTAATTTATACCCCTACACTATCCTACACTTACCCCACTGTTGCCCCGAAACTATTATGCATTGCAATGGTATGCGTTGTAATGGTATGCGTCGTAATGGTAGTTTCTAAAATGGTAGTTGTAATGGCATGCGTTGTAAAATCATGCGTTGTAATGGTTGTTGCGATGTAAAAACTGCGTTGTACTGGCATGCGTTGTAATTGTTTGCATTGTAAAGTCATATATTCCTCTAATCGTGCTTGATTATCAATCATAGAAAGCAGCCACATGCCTTTGTAGCTGAGTTATGTGTGCTGTCTTACATCATTCCTCTCATATAGATGTTTGTAAGTTTCTGTTATTTGAATGTTTAGGTTTGACTTGCTAAAGTTCCATTGTGGTCCGTTGCTGGAAAGCCTGTGAATAGGGCACATAATAAAGTACACTCCCCACTTACTCCAGTGGCCTATTTTATTTATAGTGGAACCAAGAATCTCATTACACTATCCCTTCATTCAAACCTTGTGGACTGGATCATTAAACCCGTTTATGTCCTTAATATTTGAATATGTTGGTGGTTTTGAATCGATCACTGAATGCCAGCAGTATTGACCAAGCCACGTAGATTTTGTGCTGTCGATATTTGAATTCGTCAGTGGTAAAAGTTGTTGGTGATTTGAAAATATTGTGTAAAGATTTGCATAAGTTGAATATCACTACCAACATTGAGAAGTAAGGGTCAGATGTATCAATATTGTGTATAGTGATTACCTTATTGCGAATCTCTTGAATCGCAATTAGTAAATCGCTATTGCTAATGTATGAAACTTATGGGACCAGATGTACAACACATTTTACCAGTGTTTGTAACATGTAAAATAAATTTTCAAATGTACCAACACTATTTTGCGAGTCGGTAACCTATTACCGACTCGCAAAATAGGATTTGCGAATCGCTATTGGGAAGGGGCGTGCCAAGGGCATCCCTTCCTAATAGCGAGTTGCACTGGTATGTAGGAATGTTTTGCAACCATGAATGTGGTCACAAAACACTTGCAGTTTACCACCAATTTCAAATTGGTGGTAAGCCATTCGCAAACAGGAAAGGGTCTTTGGGAATGGGGGTGCCAGCATTTTTTCAGAGGAGGCTGTGGTCCCACTGACCCATAGACCACTGCCCCTGGGGACCCCTTCCCGTCTGTGAATGGGTTATCACTTACTTGATGTAGGGGAAAACAAGGTGAATGTTTAGCGACCACATTTCGGTCGCTAAACATTCTTACACATCACTGCGATTCAATATTGGGAAGGGATGACCTTAACGCGCCCCTTCCTAATACCGAATCGGTATGTATTATGTATTCCTAACTGCATTTCGGTAACATGTTACCGAATTGCAATTTGGGAATGATATGTACAAAAATGCATTTTTCCGGTCTCAAACGGCCCGATTCTGTGAATCGGTGCATTTGCATCTGGAAAACTGCTTGATACTTCTGGCCCTAAGTTGTGTAGGGCTGACATGAAGCTCTATCCAGAATACTGCTTACAACATTTACTGAAGAGAAATTCACCATTTGCTCCCAAAATTGTTGTTACGCTATTCACCAAATATTGCCAACTAATTGAAATACATGCACTGTTCCTGAAACAGTCCACTGTGAAATGAAGCCAGAAATGCTACATTTACTAAGTGGTACTGCTTTGTGTATTTTTACCTTGCCTCCTTCATGTAATTTGTAGACATCCTGTTTTTAAGTGGTTTTATTTGACTGGTTTGCAAGATTTGACGGAGAACAAGCTGAAAACCAAAGATACAGCCAATTGTTAAAAAATATTGCATTATAAAAAGATAGTGGGCTTGTGAAAAATGATTAAAATATGTTCTGGAATTCATTTTTAGAATCATTAAAACTTTGGGATGTCTTGAACATACTTGATGCAGTGACTCATGACATGGTACTTCAGAAAAAGAATGGGAATTCACCAGTCAGGTAATAATGTTGAAAATGTTTGCTCATTTAGCTTATTATAAATCTCATTTGCGTTACTGTATATATTAATTTGTTCCATTAAACGCATAGCAACTAAACTGTCACCCTCAGAAGACATAGAAAGGTCACTGATCGCTGACATAGCAGTCTAAAGTACAGAATCAGTTGCACGAGTTGTAGCATGGCACAAGGATCCTTGGTCAGCCACCAGTAAAACAGTCGGTCCAACGTCCTACATTCATTAAACTCTGATAACCAGGTAATGGATGTCTGTATGAAGAGATGGGGGTTCACAGGGAATAATGGCACCAACTGCTTGTTAGGACTTACTGTGTACCCCAATCCCCTTCAGTCAAAGTGATCTTCATCGATGATGCTGATTTTGAGAAGAAGCCAAATGAAAGTTGTTGAGCAGATTTCAAGTTTATTCTTTTATTAGCATAGCTACTTAAAACAATTGCATCAAGATACAGCATTAAAATTTGTAAAAGATGATAAAATATTGTTAAAATAAATTTGTTGTCTATTTCCATTGCGGATTGGTTTTTTTTGTTTGTTTTTTGCGTCTTTAGGGAAGTGGCTGTCGGTGGAGAGCCCATTTCCTTAGTTGTTTAGTGATGTTTTGTTGCATGGCCTCTGCGCGGGGTAAGGTGTGATGTGAGTTTAATGAAAAAACATTCGGGTTACTGGTTGTTTTGGCTGAACATCCCTCCATCAGTGAGCTGGGATTTTTTTGGCCACCAGTCTCAAAACTTTTATCAAAAGGCAGTTCAACTGTGGGTCCTCTGGTGCGAAACAGGCCAGCACGGCTTGCCTCCATGTCCTGATTGCTCGTTGAATAACGTGAGGTTTCAGTAGTTGTTTCCATTCCTTCAGAAGATCTTTACATGTGCATAAGAGGTGCAGCAGGCCCTCCGGTGCTGTGCCGCATAAGTGGCAGGTGGAACCCGCTTCATCCTTAAGCCAGTTTGGAAGGTTCTTTTTGAAATGTTGCAGATCCAGTTGGTATTTCAAGAGTCGACTTGAGACATTTTGGTGTATCCATTGATGAAAAAATGTTTTGTTTAAAAAAAAAAATCTTTTTATTACGTTTGCTCAAGTGACCATACTGTACAGTAATCACATGTGTTTGTACATGGTTGAAATTTTTGTATCACAAAAATTTTCTGTAGGAGAGGTATGAGGTTCTGTGTCATCCATGGCAGCAAAGGCCCAAATTTGCAACAGGACATATGTACAATCAGTAGACAAGAATCACAATTTATCGGTCTCTCCCTTCCCTCCGACAAGGCGTACCTGATGCATATCACTTCTCCCCCAACATTGCCCTATGCTGGCACCATGGTGACCATATTTTCTCCCACTATGTCACACAAATTCTACTTTTATACATTGTTTCTTCAGCACGTTGGCACCAATCAAGGTCCTATTCCCACTCTCCCAGTGATGGCTGCAAAGGCGCTCCCCACCTCCTTGCGATGCTTCTTTTGGCAATTCGCGTTGCAAAAGCAACCCATATTCCTGTATACCTGGGCCAATCATGGTCTCCCTGGATCATCAGGAGAAGCATCCATTGGGACTGTCACTCCCAACACCCTTGCGATTACATCCGTGACTCTCTGCCAAAACCCGGCTATCTCCTCACATTCCCACTGAATGGGAAAGAAAGTTCCCTCCTGCTGGCAACCCCTTTTGCAGAGCGCTGTGTGTGCCCTACCCCATTTATACAAGTTTGTAGGTGGATAGTAGGTACAGTGTAGTATCTTGTGTTGCACCAGCCTAAGTCTTGTCCGGACTGCAATCTCCCTTGGGCTCTGGATTGCCTCCTGCCTATCCGCATCATCTATATTCCCGAGGTCTTCAGTCCATGTCACCCTCAGGGCTGCCAGAGGGTCCGGCATGTTATTTATTAATTTATGATATATCATGGACGTTACTTTTCCAGGGATGGATTCTAATAGCAAACTATCCACATGGGGGAGTAATTTGGAATAGAAGTGCCACATTGGATATGTTGCCACAGAGCATGTGAAAGTCTGAGATAGTGGTATCTCTGTGTTTCGTTTATGTTATATTCCTGCTGCGGATTGTCAAATGCAAGTGGAACCTCACCCCTCCATACATCTACCAGGTGCTCAATTCCTATCAGTTTCCACTCTCTGAAGTCCGTTAAGGCAGCCACTTCTTTCAGTAGATCTCCTGCCCACAGTGGGGTCCGGCTAGTCAGCTTCCCCATCCAGTCCAGAAGTTTACTGGCTTTCCTCCAAAACCCCACCACCAGCCCTGTGTCTGTCCGACACTCCGAACATGTCTTCCGGGAGTACAAGAGTGGTACACAATTTCCTCCTGGCATATTGACTCTGTCCACTCTATAGGGTGGTTCATTCACGTCTGTGTATATCCAGTCATTTATAACCAACAACTGGGAAGCCCAATAGTATATTCTAATATCTGAGACTGCCAGGCCACCATCGTACATTCACTTTTGTAGTTTGTGAAGCGCTATTCTGGGAGAACCACACTGCCATAACAGCATTCTGACTTCCTGGGATATTCTTCTAAAAACTGTCGGGGGAACTGGTCATGGGGTGTTCTGGAGAACATACAGGAGACGTGGCAAAAGCCATCATTTTAAACAGAGCCACTCTGCCCATAAGAGACAGTGGGAGGGTATGCCAGTGACGTACATTGGCGCTGAGCCGATCTATCTGGAGCTCGAGTTTCTTCTTTTGGAACGTTTGATGATTTCTCATAATGTATATGCCCAGGTACTTAAGCCCTTCTCCTACCACTGGTGCAGCACACTTTGCCGGTATCTTAGGTGGAGGGCCCGATAGTGGGAGTATCACCGATTTAGACCAATTTATGGTGTAGCCTAAGTAACTCCCAAATAGCTCAACAATATGGAGTATTCTTGCCATCGAATAGTATGGCCTTGCTAAATATAGAAGTATTGCATCCGCATAAAGCGAAATTCGCTCCTCCCACCCTCCCGGTGCCTCTATACCCCAAATCATCGGGTCTCTCCGGACCTAGTGCGAGGGTGAACTGCAGTAGGGATAGGGGCAGGCCTGTCTGGTGCCCCTCCTCAGCTGGAAGGATCTGGACAACCCTCCATTGAGTCGTGCTCAGGCCAGAGGTTTCTAATACAACAGTCTTACCCAACTACAGAAGTTAGAGCTGAATCCCATCCTCTGAAGTACCATAAATAAATAGGGCCACTCTATACTGTCGAATGCCATTGATGCGTCTAACGTCATCAACGCCGTTTGCTGGGCAGCGGGGTCACACCTCATATGGAGCACTCCGTATAGCCTCCATAGGTTGTGGAGGGTGCTTCTATTAGGCATGAAGCCTGATTGATCTACATGTATCACATCCAAGACAATCAGCACCAGTCTATTCGCCAAAGCCTTGGCTAGTACCTTTGCTTCTACATTGATCAGGGAGATTGGGCAATAGGTGGCTCACTGGTCTGGTGGTTTCCCGGCCTTGTGTATCACCGCAATTGTGGCCGCAAGCTGCTCCAACAGGAGTCGCCCTGCTCTCGCACCTCTACCAACATATTTAGCAGTGGTGGTAATATTATTGAAGCCTGACTTTTGTATATTTCAACTGGGAGTCCATTTGTGCCTGTTGCCTTCATTGAATTAAGGTGCCCTAGGGCTCCTCCCAGCTCATTCTCCATGAGGTCAGCATCTAATGTGTCACACACTTCTTCAGTTACTGAGGGTAGGGAAAAGTCTTGCAGTAGTTCCTCACAATCGCCCTCGGATCTAGTGCAGACGGGAGCGTATACTTCCTCAAAATGTGCAGCGAAAGCTTCTGCTATGTCTGTGCTCATTGTTTTCAGTACCCCTGCTTTGTCTCTCACTCCGGTCACCCATGATTGTTCCCTATCTCGCTTATCCAACCACGCTAGGTGTTTCGATGCTTTGTCCCCCACATCATGGAGGTGAAGCTGGGTTGCCAGAGCATATGCTCTAGCTTCACTGTCCACCAGGGTTCGTAAGTCTCGCTGCCGCAGTGCCAGTCTGTGACACAAGTCTTTAGAGGTGTCATCTACCACTTCTCCCTCCATCCTAGTTATCTTGAGCTCCAAGCCTAGAAAAGGAACCATGGCGTGCGGAGTAGTATGTATGCTGTTGAGCAAGTGGGTTGGTCACTCCCCACAGGTCTACCAAGCCCATGGCCCTCAGGAAGCCCAGCAGGTCTCGCTCTCCTCTCCAGCCCACTCGAGAACCAGATTGATCTAGCTCCGGGTCCATAACAGCGTTTGTGTCCCCGCCCACCAAAAGTGTACCCAGGGGTAATTTAACTAGGAACTAACTGATATTCGGGAAAGCAATATTGTGAAATACCGGGGCTATGTACATTGAACAAAATATAACCGAGCACTCCTCCCATTTACCTGCTACCGCAACACAGCAGCCTGCACCGTCTGCCCAGGTATCTGTTACAGTCAGAGGTAGCGTAATGTGAACTAGGATTCCCACCCCGGTCGAGTATCCAGAGTGGGCCACCAGCCTGTCCCCGAATCGATCTAGAGCTTTACAGTTGCTCCACTTTAGGTGCGAATCTTGTATCCGTACTACGTCTGGAGAGTGACTCTTAATGGGCTGGAGTACTAAGGTATGCTTGATTTTGTTCACCAGACCATTTACATTCCAGGTCCATATCTGTATACTAGTCAGGTCTCCCATGGTGTCGGGTTAAGAAATTCACTAATGCCAATCCTCCCCTCTCCCAGAATGGTCTTGTGTCAACCTGTTGCACTGTTCAGCTGCGATGGTCTTGAGTGCACATGCAAACAAAAATAACAAAACTAAATATTGCGCCCAACTCCCCCCTCCCTGCAACCCTGCTTGGTGAGTAGCAAACCTCCCAAACACACAGAGTGCTTGTCGCCCAAACTGTGTAATAACAAACATCAATAAGGGGCAGCATGTCAGCCATCAGCACAAAGTACTATAATTCTGCTGTTGGATACTTCTAAATCCTATTAGAATGTCTCAAGAGCAACCTTGTCCATCTGCTCACACTCCCTATCTCCGGAGTGGACAGCGATAATCACAACACCACAAGTGTCTCTTTGGTGCCTCATTTCAAGGGTGGTCTTTACCCCTATACTGTCAATCCCGAACCAGTTGAAAGATATTTGAGAGGCCAAGGCTGTGTAATTGCTCAGGGTCATCCAGCTGTGGGTCATCTTTGAAAGTGCTGCTTTGTCTTCAGTCAACGATTAAAGCTTTACGGTTTTCCATTGAGTTTTTAATGTTATATTGTTGGTGGGTGTTTCCCAGAGCAGTGATAGCCCTGTGTTACTCAGGCGTCTTTTAAGACAGGAGGAAGCAGGTGACGAGTGCCTCTGTTGTAATTCTAACCATAAGTAATGATTGAGAGTTTCTGATGTAGCTTTCCCGACTTTGTTCCAGGTGTTGTTATACGCTCCTTGTCTTGCCAGGGTCTGTTTTTGTAATCCAAAGTCCAACCTAATCTGTGATGGTGAGGTGTATTTGGGCAAACCAAAGATAATCATGTGTGCTGTCCAGAATCATTGCATCCCTGCCCCTCTGTAGTTCACTGCCATAGGCTATCGTTGGTAAAAGCTTGACTTGTGTGACTTGAGCTAAGGGGAGTAACGATGGACTGCTCAGTTGTGAGCTGAGTTTCCTTAGCAAGACTGCTGGGGCAAGGCCCTTCCTTCTGATTGAGTCCTTCTGGGTGACGAAGTGGCCTCCCTTGTCTATAATCATGCCTAGGTATTTATATTCCATTGCAGGTTCAATGCGTGTAATGCCTCAGTGCCAGACCGGTGGTTTCTTTGGGGTTTTCTTGATCGTCATTATCCTTGTTTTCTCCAGGTTGATGGTTAGGCAGTTAGCTTTGGAGAATTGCTGTGTGATGGCGAGTAGGTGCTGAAGGTCCTGTGTGTGACTGATCAGGACAAAGTCATCCGCATGAAGAAGGCATGGCAGTGCTAGTCCTTCTAATCTCGGAGCATGTGAGATGCATGCATTCAGTGCTGGTACCAGGTCTGCTAATAAGAAGTTGAATAGGGTCAGTGCCAAGACACACCCCTGTTTAAGTCCCTTGTTGGTTAGTATGCATCATGACAGATGGAAGTGTGCTGATTTGCCTGATTTCAGTAAAGAAACGTTTGAGGGACTTGCCCAGAGTTCTGCATCTTGTTTGAACAGTACTGGGGGGATTCCATTTGGACTCAGGCCCCTTCTCTCCTTCCTTTTCCTATTTGCCTTTTGATTGCCGTGATGCTGCAACTTGGGGATGCTATAGTCATTGTGTTTCTCTCTGCTGCCAGAAATTTTGTTGCACTCCCTTCCTCAGAATGGCTTTCCGGCGGGGTACCTCCTCTGTGTATTGGAATTGTTTTTGATCCAGTGGTCTGTAGGGCGTAATCTTGGTGGAAATGGCACCCAATGTATCTTGCCCACACTTCTTCTAAGATGTTGGATGAGACGCCCTTGTGAGTGGGGGGAATGAATCTGTTTATTGTTCCCTAGATCTTGTGCTGTCTTTCTGCTTGATATTAGCTTGCAGTTTTGCCCAGACCTCCTCTTCTAATTCCCTGTTGGCAGCCTATTTTAGTCTTTTAAGCTGATCTTGTTGCTGTCCTAGCAGTGCTAAGTAGGCTTTTTTGTTTGGATTATGGAGGAGAGATTTTAGCGGGTGGTAGATTAGGTTTTTGGTGTTCTTGATTTGGCTCCTTTGCACTTTTGAAATGCACTTCATCCTATTGTGACTTTGATTGCCTTTGGTTTAGTCAGAGCAGCGAAGGACTCCGTCATTTTGTTGGTGAACCTCTTACATTTCTTGCAACTTGTGAGGATCTTGCTCTTCGAAGCCCTCGGGAATCTGCAGGATTCTAGGATTGTTACGACGAGAGCAACTTTCTAATTCAGCCAATTTCCACTGAGTATCGTCCTTTACAGAACGCAAAGTTTCAGTCACAGCTTTCTGTGCAACCAGTTCGTCTTCTGATGTGGAAATCCGTGTCTCGGCTTCATTGAGCATGATTGTAAATTCCGTGCAGGACTACGCTATACGACACACTGAATTCTGAAGCTTACGGCAGGAGCTTTGCACTCTCCGGCTCTCAATCTGTGTCTCTTCCCTATTAATCATCATAGTTTGATATATAAGAGCCAGTTAGATCGCTTTAGATGGACCTGGTGCGTCTTCCTGAGCTCCCTCAGTACAAGCACCTTTGCCGCTCTTGGTTGTAAAAGAATAGTCCCAGTGCAGCTCATTATCACCATTACTGTTATCTACACCTGCGGGATCCTTTTTACCCTCATATTTCTTTCAAACTGTGCGAGGGCTATCATCGGAAGTATCCCCCCTGTATCACCCGGTTGAGCACTGCTGAAATCGCTGCCACCGACCCCCTGCTGTCCTTCATATATCTTTGATCCTAACTCAAGTTCTTCATTAGAGGAGGAAGAGCAGTCTGATAGGGAATAAAAATTATCACCAGAGTCAATTTACTTCAAGGGAAATTTTTTGCTTCATACTTCGTTTTTTGTGGCTAAATCCTGCTTTGCGTTTCCTTCATACACCATAGTTAGTAACCGCTGCGCACCTTCCTCAATGTTAGAGGAATTATCACTATTAACATTGTGAATGAGCCCCCCTACCACACCGTCCACCACTAATGTTGATGCCAAGGGATTATTATCGGCCATCTTACTACCAAAAATAGTAATATCAGATTCCCTCATATTTTAAATATTTAAAGCATTTACAGCGTCAGGGGGCTTCACCGCCTCCATAGTTCCCTCTGCAGGTTCATTTTGAGGGGAATTAAAAACCCTTTTCTTTTCTCTGCTGCCAGAGAACAGCAGGGGAATAGTGCACTTGACAGTGATATATTTAACAACATTTTCCTCTAGTAGCCCGGTATCCCCTTTTTGTTACCTTTATTGCTTGTAGTTGTGGAATTCCTGACATTCAATGTACCAGTTGTATCAACCAGGGGCAAGCTCTCCCTTTGGTGGCCTTAGGTCCTGAAGGAAGTCGTTGACTAGTTGTCCAAGAGGCTGAAACATGTCGACCATTTTCTAAGCGGTTATTTTAAACTGCTTTATTTTGCACTGTTTTAAATAAGGATTGCAATAGATACTCTAATAAATACATTTTCTATCTCTTTTGCCAATCCTTTTTTAACTTCAGTACACGATTGCACTGCACTTTTCATTCCCACATATATTTTGGGACATTCCTCCATGTTTTCTGAGAGTCATATATCTCTGTTTTTTTCTTGTTTCCTCTACATGACCCTTTAGAGGATATCATCCACCCATGCTCCCACTATGATCAAGAGGGTAAATAGCTGGTTGGATGGAGACTCAAATGATGATAATGATCACATTGGTGAGTGATGGGAATCCAATCAATAGCAAGGGTCTTCTCATTCTCTGATAACCCACAATTCTTCTTTTTCTCTTGTGGTGCTACTCTTGAGGTGATAGGAGTGTAGTTTCTTTCTTCAAATAAGTAGCTGGTTTAGCTGACCCCGGATTATCTGTTTGTTTTTTGCACTATAGATTTGGGGATTTAATCCGGATTGTGTCTATAAATTCCCTTGGGCCCTCTATTACCTCTTTGTTTATTACTGTTCTTGTGCAGCTGTTCTGCTGCAGGGCATTTGTTGAACTATACTATTTAGATAATTCTTAACAATCACTATTAGTATTACTAGATGAGATGGGCGTGAGTTCCCTCTTTTTCCTGGTTAGACATGGCTGAATTCAGCGGTTTGGCATACGATGACGCTATGTATCAATCTATAGTAGATACCACCCCAGTAATCTTGAGAACATAATCAACACAGTGGGGCCTAGTGGAGATGACGGGAACAAAGTATTATTTTTGAAAAAAATCACGCTCGCGGACACTTGTACATGGAGCCATTATGGCAGAGTACTTTAGGGGGAATTGTGCTCCTTCTGGTCTCATCGTCGCAAATGCCCCACAGCTTTTTCTTCAAGATAAAGCCTTTTTGAAAGATTGGTCAATAATAGCATGGCGCTTCACGCCTGATTGGCAAATCTTAATTGTTAGTACTCCAAAACGAGTAGCTGATTCTATTTTAATAAAAATCCAGTTATTAGAATCCCACATTAAAACAACTATACCAGCAACACTGTTGCAGAAAAATCATAACATACTGCCCTCAAAGTAGAGAAATTTAAGAAAGATCTAGCTTGTTTTAAACATGAGACAGTATATCTTTGCACGAGTGAGAACTATTCTCCACCTGAGTTTAACAAAAAATGACGGAGATATGGTTCTACATATTCAGGGACTACCTCAGAAAACAGCCTGAGCGACTCTGAGATTATTTCTGAGAATAGGCAACACTATAGAGGACGGGCAGGTTCAACAGGTCCAACTGGCGGCGTGGTCAATCGACCCCACAGTTTCAACAGTTTCAACAGTGGTGGCCCCCAAATCCATGGGGCTTTCCCCTCACAACAATTTCAGCCACCTATGGCCCCCTTTCAACCTTACCAACAGGATTTTTCTAACCAGCCTTTTTTAGGGTTTGGTCCCAGATGACCCAGAGGCAAACGGAGAAATCCACCAGCACAGGTACACTAGAATCAACCGTCGGCATCACACATGGGTATCCGCAGCCAAACGAAGAAGATCAACCCCAACCGGGGACGAGTATGGAACCAGTTTGATTGTCAACCTTAGCAAGAGGAGCTTGTCTGAGAATGAAAAATTGGTTCTCAGCAGAGGTTTGGGCTTTGTAGCAACTCATACTGGCGAGACCTTCCAGGTCCAGTGCGAACTGACACAATTTTTTCTTAAGATACGATTGTTCTATTTTTTCAAAGACAATGATCAAAGACTTACACATACAGAGGACTGCAACACGGGTCTGAAGAAATGCTATACTTTCAATCCTCCTACCAGCAGCGTTCCTCCGCAGGTGTTGACCTTTGAAAGGGCAGTCCAAGAAGACATAGCTAACTTGTGTAAGGAGAAGAAGGATATTTTCAATAACCTCCCGAAGAAGGAACAACTAGCTTTACATACCTTTACTGAGGATCATGAAATCATCATAAAACCCGCAGACAAAGGCGGTACAATTGTAATTTTAGATACTGATGTATACAATTGAGAATGTTTGCGCCAGCTGTCGGATAGAAGATTCTATCGTCCTCTGAAAGAGGACCCTACAGAGAGGATTAGAAGAACCCTTTGTGATCTTGTGGAGGAGGGTACCAACGCTGGATAGATAACCACCTAAGAGGCCAATTATTTGCAGACATCCCATCCTGTTATGCCGTATTTTTACTGTCTGCCTAAAATTCATAAACCACAGCGACCACCACCGGGCAGGCCGATAATATCTGGCATAGGTTCTATTTTAGAACCATTGTCCACTTCTGTGGATTATTTTTTGATACCTATTGAGGAGAATGCCAACGTATCTACAAGATACGAAAGACGTGTTACGCCTGCTGCCTGAAGTTGAATTCGACATGGAGAGAGACTATTTAGTCTCCTTCGATGTCGGATCATTGTACACGTCCATCCTGCAAGATGAAACTTTAGACACCATTTCAACTATTCTCACCAACACTGATCTAGGCTCAATAACTCCGGTTCACTTCATCATGGCATGTGCCCAACTGGCCATGAAAGACAACTTTTTTAGATTTGAGGAGACTATTTATCTCCAGGTCTCTGGGACCAGTATGGGCAGCATTTTTGCGGCAAGCCTTGCCAACCTATACGTTTGTTCCTTTGAACAACGTCACGTTCTCACTCCAGATAATCCCTTCCATGAGTCTATTCGCTTATGGAAGCGGTATATAGATGACGGATTGGTGGTTTGGCGAGGCAGCCCTGATTTGGTTATATAATTCCAACAATGGTTGAATACTAGGAATGATTTCCTTAGGTTCACAGTTGAAATGGACAAAAACAGAATAGAATTTTTGGATCTTTTCTACTCCCAATGGACTAGAGAGTGAATTGTATCGCAAACCTATAGAGCGCAATTCGTTGCACTATTATGATAGTCAACACCCTAAATCTTTGCGCGATAATTTGCTGTATGGGCATTTCTGCCGGGTTCGGATGAACTGCTCCACTATGGACAAATATAACGAACATGCTGCGAATCTAGCTGAGCAATTGAGAGTCAGAAAATATCCAAAGAAATTAATCAAACGCTAGTACAAACGTTCCACCAACAACAATCGGGAGGTACTTCTTGAGCCACCTGTTGAGAAACCACCTTTAGGTTGCCTTACCTTTGTCAATACCTATAGCTCATTAACTAACAGCATACAAAAGTGTGTCCGGAAACATTGGCGGATCTTGAAAAGCTGCACAGATAAGATACCTCTTCCACTATTTTCATTGAAAAGGGTTACAAACCTTAGGGATAAACTAGTACATACTCGACCATTATTTATGCCCCTACGAGCTGTGAGTTCACTGTGGGATCTCCATGCGGTTTAGGACCACTTTCCCTATGGGTCCTGTGCCATTTGCCCCCAGACCCAACAATCAAAGACCATTGACATAGGCACTAACAGGCCATGGGTCCAGACCAGCTTCACAAATTGCAATAGGGATAATTTAATATACCTGATCACTTATCCATGCAAGATCCGATATGTGGGCATGACCTCTCGAAAGGTCAGACTACGAATGTTGGAGCAGAAGTGCACGTTTAGGTGTAGAAAGGCCAACACCAAACTGACTAAACATTTTTGCGATTTAGAACACAAGGCCGAAAGATTTTTCTTGGACAGTGCTAGAGAAACCTTTTATACCCTCACACACTAGTGACGTGTCCAGATTCCACTTTAGGCGGGAGCAGAAATGGGTGTTTAAGCTTTCCAGTGACATAACAGGACTGAACGATGCAATACCATGGGTTTTATTAAATAAATAGAGGGCTCTCTATTTTGTTTACATAGATACCAGCATCCATTCTTTGTTTAATTTCCTAGTAATGAGATGCACTTGATACAATATCCATGAATATGTTACCAATATCTTTCCACAAAGGTACAACATGCTGTTCTATGTCACTACAAAGTGTTATACATTATGTTAAACATAGTGTTAAGCGCGTTTGATTTACAACATGTGAGTCAGTCCCTATATGTAATACAAAGTGGTATACAGATTGTTAAGTGCGTAAATCAGCCAATATATAATATAATGTTTTGGTAAATCATGATCCCCAACACGCGCTAATTAAGTCACTTTATATAAGACAAAGTATTGTATAGAGTGTTAATCACGTTTTGGGAATCAGCCACTATATAATACTTTTGTAAATCATCTTTCTTCAGAATCACGACCTACAACACGCACTATTGAATAAATGCAGTACCTGCGCAAATGATAGAAAATAACTCACAGATCCTAAAAAGCATTGGGGTTTTAAGAAATTGATATTTGGAACTACATTTCCCTATATTTGATGCGTCATGCTGTAGTTCATGGTAATGTTCAAGATCAATTACAATTTAGAAATACAATTCCCAACATCAGATACGTCACTTTGTCGTTCAAAGTCATGTAATCATGAGGCCACGCAGCGTCCACAACCTGTATGTATACTGTTTATTCTTTATATTCTTTAAAGTTTTTCTCAATTTTTCACAGAAAGTATTCTATGCATTAGCAAAAAATACTAACAGATAGGTCCTGAAGAAAGCCGTGGACTAGTTGTCCAAGAGGCTGAAACATGTCGACCGTTTTCTAACAGTGATTTTAAACTGCTTTATTTTGCACTGTTTTTTAATAAGGATTGCAATAGGGAACTCTAATAAAGACATTTTCTCTCTCTTTTGGGGATCCTTTTTTAACTTCACTACACGATTGCACTGCACTTCTCATTCCCACATATGTTTTGGGACTTTCCTCCAAGTTTTCGGAGAGTCATATATCTCTCTCTGTTTTTTTCTTGTTTCCGCTACATGACCCTTTAGAGGATATAATCCACTGATGTTTCTTCTATGATCAAGAGGGTAAATGGCTGGTTGGATGGAGACCCAAATGATGATAATCAACACATTGGTGAGTTATGGGAATCCAATCAATAGCAAGGGTCTTCTCATTCTCTGATACTCCACAATCCTTTTTCTCTTGTGGTGCTACTCTTGAGGTGCTAGGAGTGTAGTTTCTTTCTTCAAATAAGTAGCTGGTTTACCAGACCCCGGATTATCTGTTTGTTTTTTGCACTATAGATTTGGGGATATAATCCAGATTGTGTCTATAAATTCCCTTGGACCCTCTATTACCTCTTTGTTTATTACTACTTCAAAGTGATTCTACCTAATTGTTATATGGATTGACCTTTTATTATATTCTGTTTCTGCTTAAATCACGCAAGAAATCTAACCCCTTGCATAAAAATCTATCAGTTAGATTGAATAAGTTCCTTGTGAATATTGTTTCTGCTTGAATTGTTGTGATGTTAGGCCTCGTGCTTGGCCCAATGTTAGCCTGAAAAGATGGAGGACGTCTTCCTGTTTCAGTCCGTGCTTTTGGTTCCAGCCTGTCCTCTTTTGCGCTCTTCTTTCCTTTGCATTTGTTCTTGGTTCTGGTGAGTCAGGTTCGGACCTAAGGTTTGAGGTAAGCCTGGTGTCCAATTGTGATGTGCTGTTTTTTGGCACCCATCGTTAATGGGCATGAGTTTTGCTGCAGTTTTAGTGAAGTGAAACTTTTGGTGCTGCTTGTTACAAAGTGGGTGTCAATGTTTCTTTGTACTGCAGGAGGGAGCTGCTCCTCTGAAGGTGGTTTGATTGGGCTTTGGGGTACCATAGGTTACTCAGCTTTGATGGAAGGGAGGCTAATTTGTCGAATATTGGGCCGCACCCGCAGCTGGATGTGTCGTCTGCTGAGTGACGTTGTGTATTTTGGAAAAATTTGTTTAGGGCTCCCACAAAGACCGCCAGAGTGCTCAGTAAGTAACTGTGTGTCTATTTTGTCTGATTGGTACTGTAGGGCCTCCACAAAGAGATGTAATGTTTTTAGCAAGTTTGCCCAGGCGCTTTCAGTGTTTGACTTGTTAGCTTCCTCTGTTGCTCCTGTGAAGTCTGTGCCTACCCTTTTCTGATCTGTCACCTGTTTCCCTCATGCCTCCTGGCTCTCCCATTCTTCAGGCTCCATCGGGTTATTGCACATGGAATATTCTTGTGTGTCCTGTGTGTTGGTGACCAGCATGTCCTCCCATTCTTATGTGCCTTGATACGAGAGCTGCTCAGGGTCTTTGAGATGATATCTTTGCATTCTCTCCGGTGTGGTTAGGGGGGGTGATGTTATCCCATCAGCTTCTCCATTAGGCTGTTAGGTGTTTTGGGGCTTTGGTTCTTTGTTAGGAGTCTGTTGTTTTCAGTGGCGTCAGGCTTTATGGCTGCATTATTGTTAACCGCTCAATTATGATGCAGTTGCTCCCTCTGTTGCTGATGTCAATTGCTCTCCCAGGTGTGGGCAGCTCTGTGTTCCTGCCACTAACCCACTGGGCGGGGGGTAGTGGGCTGGCTGGCTCCGGTCTGTTCTCTTGGGTTGCAATTATCTCAGCCAATACCGACTGGGCCATATGCTTTGGTTTCTGCAGCAAAAGTTCAGCTTGGCACTGTACTCCTGGTCCTACGGCTGTAGCAGTAGGCTGGAGTACCTCAGCTCCTAGATCATGTTCTAGATCCGGTTTGTCCCTGCTGGGCCGAGGGCCTAATGCTTCCCTGCTGCTGCCACTGCTAAGCTGTTGGAGGGGTGGCTGCAGGCCCTGGATTACAGTGATGCAGGAAAAGAGGGTGTCAACAAAGTTTTTCATAAATCAATATTTAGTGTGACTTTTTGGCTGGTAAAGAGCAGGACAGTGCTTTGTAATATTGCCTTTTTTATCTTCTAACGTAGTGCATTGTGAATCACCTGTGTCAGAATCAATTTCTATTAGGGGGCAGGTTAGTTTTGGGAGTTTTGGGTCTGGCTCGGTTTTTGGCTGGGGTTCCACCCAAATGGTCTGAAGGTGACTGAGACTTCATTTTGCACTTATTTGCATTTGTTTTTAGCAGTGGTGCTACTCTTACCCAACCGGACCTCATGGTTTCACCATGTGGGTCTTCTTGATAGATTCTTAGATCTTAGTTACCCAGTGGACGGATAGTTGTAGGTTTACTGCAGTTGGAGCTTGCTGACTCTGCAGATGGGAGGTGAGGGAAGTGCCTATGGAACAAGCCGCACGAGGTAAGCGCCGGCCACCTCCGCCCAACAGGGTCCCCCACTGACTTTAGTCTCCCTCCTACCTGCTCCAGCTGTTGCAGCCCTAGGTGTCAGTTTGTGTCAGAGATTGGGGGACCTCTTGGTTGGCTCAACCTCTAGGACGTTTGGGAGGAAGACCTAAAGGTTACAGGATGCAGGATTAGGCAAGGTAGAGGTGAGTAGGTGCAGCAGAGGCCCACCTGCCCTGTCTCCAAACGGGCGGTGAAGCAAGGGTAGGCAGAGGCGGATGCAGGCAGGCTAGACTGCTCAATTGACTTGTTTTCCTTGTTTTTCTGCCTGGCTTCCCCCTCGCATACAGCTGGTGCAGATGTGAAGCAGACGGACTGGGGGTGGGCTAATTCCTACGCCCTATGGACCCGCCACCCCTTTACCCTGCACCAGCCAACCACCAGGGACTGGGCAAGAGTTCGAGAGCACCGAGGGATGGGCTGCATGCTGTGGTGAGCTTCTGTGGGCTGCAGGTTTGTGGGCTGTTGTGGCACTAGTGGCGGCCCCCACTACCCGCAACTATGTTGGGACTTCCAATGTCTAAACAGCTTATTGTCATGACTGCCTGGAGAAGTATCATAGGTAAACAATGCAGCTTGTAAAGTATTGCTATTCTCTGTCAGGTCTGGTATCACCCAACCCAGACAAAACACAATTTCTGGGTATTTTTATGCAACAGCACTAACATTATGGAAGGAAAGAAAGGTAAGGCAGTACCATTGGGCGACTGTACCATAGATACTAAACAGGTTCTATTGGTAGTATCTCATAGCCAATAGCAGGGGCCACATAAAATAAAAGTGCTCAGGCTGTACCTGCTTCCATAATAAATGAAGGAGGCGTGGTTTCCACAAATGCAGAGTAACTGCAAAATATGGCTGCATGGGTCCTGGTCACTGGTCCCACTCGTGACCTGATAATGCTTGACCTCTTCTTACAGCTATAGGGGCCTTCAGTGCCACCATAATCTGCAGCCGCACCTGTACCAGTGTCAGGTCAGCTGTCAGGACCGCACAAACAAGCATCAATAGATAGCAGTAATTAATTTATAGATAGAGTTCAGAAAAATAAAAACATAGACAGAATTCCCCATCATCTTAAGTATTATAAGCAAACAATTAGTGCTAATGAGCTTCATAACCATAAAAATGCCAACACTTAACAGGGTGCCTCACAGTCAAGTGTTTTACATGGCTGCCATCTTTTGTAGTGATGTAATCCCTTGATATTGTTCCCTGGCACCACCTCATAATGGGAGGTGTATAAAAATGTATATTTGATAACCCAGTGATATATATTCCAGTAACATTCAGTGTACCTAATCATTTGGCTCCAAGATAAGACATGCGGCACTAGAGTCAGAACAAGCTCCAGAAGATTACAGGTAAAAACCAGTTTACAGAGGGAAACATCTTTGCAGATTTAAAACACTTCTGGGTGCCTACAACAAGGAGAGTAGGCAAGCATGTATCAGAAACAGAAGTAGAGCGAGCAACAGGGATTCAATGTTGCAATTCATTGATACAGGCACCTGTCCCAGCTTAAATAACTAAGTGTTGTAGGAAACAAAATATTCATCCAAAATACTTTGCACCTTCTTGGGTTGTGAATATATGCCAAAGTAATACAATTACATTAACTTCCCAGTGGAAAGCAATGATTTGAATGAGTGACCATGACAATTTAAAGATTCGGATTTCAACTGAGCACGACCATAGCCTTATGGTAGCGATGCAGATGTGGAAGCACAGTTGACTAGACCCACATCACCCCCTGGAGGGAAACACCCTCACAACGCAACTTTTACCACGCAGTGCCTTTACGATGCAACTATTACAACGCAAACCATTACAACGCATTGCGCTGGGGGGCGTTCTAGGATAGGGAATAGATTTAATTTACTATCCAACATCTTCCCTAGTGTCCACGGGGACTGGAGTTGGAATAGTAAATTAAACTATTCACTATCCAGCACCCCAAAGCACTATGCTTCGTAAAGGTTTGCGCTGTAATACTTACGTTGTAACAGCATGCGTGGTAAAAGCATGCGTTGTAATGTTATACATCCCCCCTGGAGTCTGACAGTGTATGAGCCTAAGCAACTTCACTACTTAGAGGCTAGTGTTAGGAACATGCCAAAGTGACCTTTTCTCTGCATTCCCACCACTATGCAGCCAGCATCACAAAGAGCGTCCATGCCTCCTAAGCTCAGAGACTTTAAAACTGCTGGGGGTCGCCACCAACTACTGTGCAGGTGGTAAAAGCCTAACGCTCTATCCTTCCCTCAAAAGGACCTGGTTTGTTTTTCTAAAGACTGTGAAATTTCTTCACTAAGAGACAAGTATGCACTGATGAGACTGACTCCAAATACATTGTCAATCAGATGCTAGAGTTTGCTGTGTATTATTATAGAGTCACAAGTCTCCTTGATAACAAATTTCTTATGGCCATCAACGAAAATGGGACGTGGGAGGCTTAGGATTTCTATGAAAATCCTTAGGATAAGTGGGTTTGAGTAATGAAACATGAAAGGATGGATGACTCTACCAGAACATGGGCAATTTCAAATGGGCTGTAACTGAATTTCTAAATGTGTGAAATGAAAGGTTCCAAAATAGGGTAGAGATATCTTGGAGTAATGCATTTTAAATGAAAGATGAGCAGAACAAGGCCAAGCCTTACTTCCAACTCTGTACTTAGGTGCCTGTCTTCTTTGCTGTTTTATATGCTTTTCCTGAGATGTCATGACATTTAATAAAACATTGTGTTGAATTTTCTTAAGATTCTGAAAAAGGTCTTGAAGTGCTGGAACTTTGTTTCAGTTGAAGGAAGTAATGAACATGTTCTAAGATGATAGCCATAGATGTGGAAAAAATGGGCTATAGCCAGTGGAAGAAAGTTATATGAGAATTCAGCTGATGGCAGTAGGGACTTCCAATTTGATTCCACAACATTTAAAAAACAATGTAAATACTTTTCTAACAATTTATTTTGTCATTCAGTCTGGTCATTGATTTGAGGGTGGAATCCAGATGAAAGCACTGTATGGATTCCTAAATTGTGACTAAGTAGAAGTAGAGTATACATTTTAGAAACAAATTGAACTCCCCTATCAAACTATTTTCCTTGGAGGTTTACATAGTCGGGCTATTCAGAAAAAAAGACTATTGCCTGTTCCGAACCTGAAGAAATCATGATCAGTGAAGAGAAATGAGTCATCTTGGAAACAGAGCCAAGAGTCACCATAATAATAGTACATCATTCAGACCTTGACAGAACCACAAAAGAAATCAATGGAAATAAATTGTCTGGGTTGTTGAGGCAATTATAAAGACTGCCAGTATAAATATAGCTTGTGTCTCTTGTGCACAGATATCACAAGACTAAACATATTTGGTTACAACTTCATAGACAGAAGCCCATCAAAATCTTTAAATAGTGAAGTCTTGAGTCACATTTCGAACTTTATGACAGGCTAACAAAGAGTCATGACTAGTTTGTAGAATTATTTCTGTAAATTTCTAATAGGATGAATACTAACAGGGATGAATAGTTTCTTACTTGGACTGTTGCTCACCAAGCCTATTTCTTTAAATTGTTAGTTTCTAGTCTGACTTATGCTATACAGGAATGTATGTTATGATGACATCATATATTTGAGAAAGTGGATTATTAGTTGGGGTAGATGGTAGTCCACCACAAGTAATAATGCCATTATTCTTGTTAGGTTCAGTAAAGGTTTCAGTAATTTAAACCTGAGTTCACCCCTGGTAGCTATAGACAGGCTTAATTTAAGAAAATGTGTAAAGCATTTAGAAGTACCTAAATAGTTAAAAAGTTGACAACACAACGCAATAAAATCCCACTTCAATTTTTAACAATAGGAAATAATTTAATGTATAATATTATGCCAAAAATACAATAAGGGTAACTGGGGATATGAATTTATAAACTTTAAATGAAAATAGCCCCAATTGCACTTGGCCTGTTACCACATATAATTTAAGGCAGACTTCGATGGAGCATAGGTCAGATACAGAAACCAGGTTTTTCCAAGTTGGAAGTTATACCTTCTGACTCAGTCCCTAAAATGGAAGTCATAAATGCTTAAAGGTGCAAGGCAGCAGGCTGTTGCTGAGAAGGGCTTCACAGAACCAGATAACCATTGGTCGAAGTACAGGTGAAGCTGTTGGCTTTTGGCAGGAAAGCTCTGAGCAGAAGAAATGTAAAATTCAAGCCCAAGAAGGTCCATCACCGGCTAGATACTTGTTGTGACTTTGCCTGGTGTAGATTTTAACGTTCAGACTTAGGATCCAACTTAAGTTTTGGCAGACGTAGTATTCTCAGTCGACTGGTGGAGGACTTAACATTCACCAGGCCGTGGGTACTCCACTCACCAAATGTACAAATGACTGCAAGCTGACAGTCATTTCAAAAACATTGTCAGAAAGCACCGTCACAGCTGTTCCTGTCAGAAGGCTGATGCTCTTCTCCCTCAACATTTCGTCAATCCTGAAATAGGATTTTCTTTTTGAAAATATAAAACAAATCATCTCCCGGTGCCATGAGAGTTATCTCCCATGGTGAGTGGAGCATCTAGTAGTTTTCACTGCCTCTTACCACCAGGATTTTCCAAGCGGTGATGGGCAGTAAAAACTGGCCTACATGCCCACCCATCTAAATCAGGTGGACGAACATTGAGGTCAGGCTTCGATGGCCTTTAATCTGTTGGGACATCAGAAGGGAGTAACCATAGCAGAGATGCAGTAGTATCCAATGTAGTTACACCAAAGGCCCACCGCTTCTAAATCTGAAGGTTGAACCATTATGTTGGTGGTAAGGATACTCCATTAATAACATATACATCAAGCATGTAGTCACTTTTTTGGACCTCAGATTCCCCCAGAAGGGCAAGGCTGCATGCTGTCGTTGAATAGGGCTCCACAAGGTTGAATACCTTCTAGATGACATCCTCCTGAAAAGGATAAGTGTCCTAAACAAATGGACTCTGTTTTTTTCTTTACTGGCTTGAAAAACAGAGGAGTGCCATCTTCGGCATCCACTATTAAAGGTAGCTCATTGTTTTACAAAAAAAAAACTTTTGTTTCACTAAAATAAACATTATTATTTTTTGCCCAATTGATAGCCTTGTAGGTTCCTGAAACTTCACAGTCAGTTAGAAGGAATAGAAACATTGTTTTGACTGAAGCTTAATGTGGTTGGAAGAATAATGAAACCAGGGCTTGACATCAGCAGGGCTTGAAGAGTATTACTCACAACCAACCCATCCCTGCTTCTTGTTTCCCAAACCCTCCTTTGGTCTAAATGGAGAATTAGTGAGAAGTTGCCCTTCCTGACCACAATGCAGACGTAAGCCAACTTCCTCATCCTCCTTCTCCTTTTTAATTCTTTAGCTAATGGAGGTCTAATGAGACCTAATTGCATGGATTCTTCTTCAGAAGATTTTTGCGTTTGAGGCATCAGAAAGAAGGGGCAATGATTTGTTTGAAAAAGTGTGCCTCCTTGAACCTTCTTCTTTTCTAGTTTCCCTTTACAAATATTGCTATCAAGTTGCAGTACTAGTGATATTAATTCTGTCAAAGATGGTTGTTGCATGGGCTGACACAACTTTTAGCTAATCATTTAGGTCTTTTCTAAACATTGAGAACAGAGTACAGTCTGTCCACTCTGAATCTCTAGCTATGATCTTAAACTTGGTGATACATGATTGCAGATCTATTGAACCATGACTTATATCTAGTTAGGGTCTGCACTTTAGAGGTTAATATATTGACAGCTGTAAATAATTCCGGATCTTCATCTAATATATAATATTAACAGAATGGAGGTGGTTTTGACATCACAATCTGCCTAGTCTGTCAAGAGCAAGTCTTTTTACCGTTTGTCTTCACTTAACTTCAAGGTAAGCCCTCTGGCTCAGTTTTGCCAGTTCAGACTGCGTGAGGGATGTGGATGGCATCAACTCTGCCTAAGCTCAGAGTCAACAAAACTGCTGAGGTTAGCAGTCTAAAACTAGGTAAATGGTAAAAGCCTAACACAAGTATTCAGTTGGCTTAATTGAATTCAGCAAGAAAGGTGGATTATTTTCAAAGCTTTCAGAAGTTGGGTTTTTAGTGTACATAAATGTATTTTTCAGTAAGTCAAATTTAAAGACTTTGAGGGGCAACTAGCAGCTACAGAGTAAGTAAGCACTCAACAGTATTCTTCACTATTAGATCACTGAATGCACCTAAGAACTTCAAATTCCATTGTGCATAAATAATCTTCATATTTGTGGTTTTACATACAGCTCAAACCTCCTGGGGTTTTTAATAAAATAGTTTTTAAAAGTTCTTTTTAACTGGTGAATTGATAATTTAGTAAAAGAACTCAGTGGGTATTTAGGGCCAGATATACAAAACATTTTTCTGGTCACAAATGCCCCAATTCATAGAATCCGGCTGTTTGGGACCAGAAAAACGCTTTTTTAAACGTACAAAATGCAAAATGCAATTCGGTAACTTGTTACCGAGTCGCATTTTGCAGTTGCGATTTGATATCTACAAGGGGCTTGTTTAGGTCGTCCCTTCTAAATACTGGATGGGTATGGTATGTATCACTGTTTTGAGACCAAATTTCGATTGCAAAACTGATGGTAACCCATTTGGGATGGGGAAGGGGTCCCTTTAAGAACCCTTCCTCTTAGAAAATGTACATAAAAATATATTATAAGAGCAGGCAGTGGTTTCAAGGACCACTCCCTACTCTTAAACAAGCATTTGAAATGCAATAGGTCTCACATTTATAAGACTTTGAGCTATTGGCACTGTTAGTGTCAATAGCCTAAGTTCTTGCAAATGCGAGCCCTATTGATTTACAAATACTGTTTGTTTCCAAAACGCCCCATGCCCTGCTTGCCCTTAATGGAGGCCACGCCCCTTTCTTTAGATGGACCATGGCTAAAGAAAGGGGTGCGGCCTCTATTAAGTGCAAGTGCGGCATGGGGCGCTTGGAAACAACCCCCCAAAAAAATATTTTTAAAGCAATAGGTCTTGCATTTGCGAGAGTGTAAGCTATTGTAATTTAGAATGCCAACAACTTAAACTCTCCTAAATGGGAGACCCATGCCATTCCAAAGAAGCTGCCACCATTGTCCCAGCTGCTTTGAAAGTGAAAGTGTGCATGGCATGCTGAATGTTGTGCTTGCAGTAAGACAAAACTCACTAAAGAAATAGTGCTTGCAGACTAAATAAGGCATACAGTGTAACAACTGAAGTAAAAGGGCCTGTCCTCATGGGAGGTTACAAATTAAGACTAGGTGGTACTAAGGGGTGACTAACAAGCCTATTAACGAATCAGAAGCCAGCATTTACAAAGGACCAAGACACAAGCCAATAAAAAATATTTAGGCTCGATCTAAAAATTAAACTGCAAAATTTATTTTTTTCTTTTTAGATACATCCAATTTTGCTTTAGGGAAAACAGGCTGCATTTAAAAAATAAAAGATTGCTTTATCAAAAAGTAATTACAGACATGGTGGTGTGCTGACCTCAGCAGGCCACCACACCTGTGATGGCTGTGATTCCTGATGGGTTACAAATTGCGACCTACCTCAATAATATGCATGAGGTAGGTCTATTTACGACCCACTAGGAATCAGTAATACAACTTAAAAGAGTGTCATACATTAGGAATACCGATTTCCTAACTATGATTCAGAGAGAATCGCAATAAGGAAATCATTATTCCTAATGTTGTACATCTAGCCCTTAGTTCCTATGCTCTTCCTGATATGTTATACAGACACGCTTGCATGACTGATATATTTGGTCAGATTTCTGCTTCATGAATAACTTTATGATGGGACTACACACACACATATAGAACCAGCTATGTGTGTTCATGTTTTCTAAAGTGAATTGCCAATGTAAACTGTAGTAAATAGGATAACTGAATAACTTCCAAGCTTGATTGGTATAACTATGTGCTCTCTAAACTGCAGCTGACCTTTAACTGTGTTTATTTCATATACATTCAAATAATCAAGGACTACCTTTTAGTAACTTGTTCATTCATCCGAACATATATTGTTATGGATCACTGACTTGACTGTATCTTTTGGGTAGAAGCATGTGCATTACAGGTATTTGTAATGATATTTATGCTTTTTTTTCCACTGCTGTTTCTATGGTTACAACCATTTTGGCATTTAAGGCAATCCTGTCAAACATGAAAAGTCCTTAGATTGATCCATGAATTATATTACTACAATTATATTCAACGCTTTCAGAATGATATTTTTTTGTGTCTCTTGTTATCAAAAGTCTCATCGTGGCACATGTTGTTACATTATGTTTGCTATATATTTAGTCGGTTAGCATTTCATTTAAGAAAAGTACCTCTTTCAGATTACCTGACAGTTTTATATTTTGTTTTGACAGTGGAATAATGAATAGTCCTAATACGTACATGAATATCCGGGATAGTTTTAAATCTCAGAGGCAATCTACAGGTATAGTAGACAATGTTTTTATGAGTCACATGTATGTTTTTTCTTCTTTAACTGTGAATAATACAGTGACGACACAGTTTAGACTAGTTAGGCAGTATCATTTTGTACACATCTTTATGGAAATGCAAGCTATTAGCAGATGATGCACATATATTGTTTTTAAATGTCAGGATTATATTGATCGCACAATTCATTCTGGTTAGAAAAAGTAAGCCTTTTGGAGCCATGAAACATTTTACAGGTCGCAAACGACCCATCGGTCCGTTTGTTACAGGTAAAATACTTTTTGTCATATACCTGCTTATTACCGACTCTCAAAATAGGGTTTGTGAGTCACTATTAGGAAGGGGCGTGTTAGGGTCATCCCCTCCTAATAGTCGCACTGGTATGTAGGAATGTTTTGCGGCCAGGAATGTGGTTGTGAAACATTCGCAATTACCACCATTGCAATCGGGAACCTTTACCACCATCGCAAACGGGAACCCCTTCCCCTTTTTGAATGTGGGCACCAACATTTTTTAAGAGCAGGCAGTGGTCCCACAGACCACTGCCTGTGCTTAAAAAATTTAAAGGTAGTGTTTCATTTTTATTTTTGAAATGCATCCCTTTCTCCTTTAAGGAAAACGGGCTTCATAACAAAAAGTAAATACTGTTTTTAAAAAGCAATTACAAACATGGTGGTCTGCTGACCCCAGCAGGCTACCATTCCTTTGACTGCAGGCCATTCCCAAAGGTCGCAAAGCGAGACCTACATCATGAAAATTAATGAGGTAGGTCTATTGGCAAACCCACTGGGAATCACAAAAGGTGTCTAAGGCACATTTGTACATGGGTGTTTGTGATTTCCTAATTGTGAATAGCAAAAATTTGCAATTAGGAAATCTCAAACTGACTTTTTGGTACATCTGGCTCTTAGACACTACTTTAAAGAAATATGAATGGAGGTTAGTAGGAACTGATTCACATGGAATTATTTAAATATTGAGATTTTACACGTCAACAGTTTCCTTCTATACTTTGCTTAGATTTCTAACTTTTATAGAATTAAAAAAACATCTAAATTGTAGATTTGCATAACTTCTCCCACTGCTCTATGTTTACTCCCAGAGATTGCCCTCAGGGCAGACAACCTACTAGAGGTGGTATTCCAAACGTACTCATTACTACATCTAGTGGCGCATGCATCAATATTGCATTTTGCGATTCCTTAATTGCGAAAAATAAGGAATCGCAATTAAGGAATTGCAAACTGCAATGCATCAAGAAATCGCTATATAAATAGCGATTTCTTAAAATTCCTTAATTGCGATTCTCTAATTGAGAATCACAATTAAGGAATACCTCCCCATCCATTCCTATGGGCCTAGAAGCCCATAGGAATGGATGGAAAGACATTCTTAATTTGCAATTCACCATTAGAAATTCGCAAATTAAGAATGCAATTTCAAGGGTGCTGGGGTGTCCAAAGGACACCCTGTTGCACCCCTAAAATCTGCTTAGAACAGCGGTCTTCAATCTGTGGGGCGCGACCCCCAGGGGGGTCGAGGAGTCCGGGGAAGGGGGTCGCAGATTCTGCAGAGTGCAGTTCCTGGCATTGGGCTGATCGAGGGTGCTCACGGCGGAGGCTTGATTCACACCGAGGTGTGAAAAACATCAACGCCTCATTAGCAAGTAAAAGGTCTTTTAAAGACCTGTCAAGTACTTGGGTGTGACTGTGTGTGTGTTCCTGGAGATGTTACAGCCGGGCTCACATACACGAGCTGCGGGAGGGGGGCGGGGGGGGGGCTAGGGGTGGAATGAAAGATAGATTTGTGGGAAGAATGAAAGGGTGGACGGATGAAGGATGGATGGATGAAAGGGTGGATGAATGTGTAAAAAGATGGGTGGATGAATGAAGGGTGAATGGATGGATGAAAGGGTGGATGGATGAATGATGGATGTATGGATGGAAGGATGAAAGGGTGGATGGATGAAGGATAGATTGGTGAAAGATAGATGTATGGATGGAAGAATGAAAGGGTGGACGGATGAAGGATGGATGGATGAAAGGGTGGATGGATGGATGTGTAAAAAGATGGGTGGATGAATGAAGGGTGAATGGATGGATGAAAGGGTGGATGGATGAATGATGGATGTATGGATGGAAGGATGAAAGGGTGGATGGATGAAGGATGGATGGATGAAAGGGTGGATGGATGAAGGATAGATTGGTGAAAGATAGATGTATGGATGGAAGAATGAAAGGGTGGACGGATGAAGGATGGATGGATGAAAGGGTGGATGGATGGATGGATGGATGTGTAAAAAGATGGGTCGATGAATTTTTGATATTTTTTGATATTTATGGGTATTTATAGAGCGCGGACGTTCGCTCCCAGGGGAGCATCTTGGCGCTGAGCTTGCGTACGGTGATGGGTGAATAGATGGATGAAAGGGTGGATGGATGAATGATGGATGTATGGATGGAAGGATGAAAGGGTGGATGGCTGTATGGTTGGGAGGATAAAAGGGTGGATGGATGAAGGATGGATGGATGAAAGGATGGATGAATGATGGATGGATGTGTAAAAAGATGGGTGGATGAATGATGGGTGAATGGATGGATGAAAGTGGATGGATGAATGATGAACGTATGGATGAAAGGGTGGACGGATGAAGGATAGATTGGTGAAGGATAGATGTATGGATGGAAGGATGAAAGGGTGGACGGATGAAGGATGTATGGATGGATGTGTGAAAAGGTGGGGGGATGAATGATGGGTAGATGGATGGATGAAAGGGTGGGTGAATGGATGAAAGGGTGGATGGATGAAGGATGGATGTATAGATGGGAAGATGAAAGGGTGGATGGATGTATGAATGGATAAAAGGTTGCATGGATGAATGATAGATGGATGGATGGATGGATGTGTGAAAAGGTGGGTGGATGAATGATGGGTGGATGGAAGGAAGGGTGGATGGGTAAAGGATGGATGTATGGATGGAAGGATGAAAGGGTGGATGGATGGATGGATGTGTGAAAGTGTGGGTGGATGAATGATGGAGGGATGTGATGAGGTCTAATAGGCGCATTTATGGTTGTCAAAAGTTGATGATGAGGAGTACCAGTTTCTGGAAACTTTTGTCGGAAGGGGGTCCTTACGCCTAAAAAGGTTTTACAAGGGGGTCTCGGCATCAAAAAGTTTGAAGACCTCTGGCTTAGAAGTACATTTTGCACACTCACATGCCCCAAGGCCATGTGTGTGTGTAAAATGGAATTTTGAAAAATGAACTTTAGTGCATTTTTCAAAGTTTTCGCAAATTACCATGAAGGTCAACTTCATGGTAATTTGCTCCCCTTACTTGCGAATTCGCAAATTTTTAGAGTTTGATGCATTGCATTTAAGGAATCTCAATTTGAGATTCCTTAAATGCAATTGCAATTTAAGAAATCGCAATTTTAAGATTTCTTAAATTGCGAAAATTGCAAGAATGTTAATGCATCCCAAAAATTGGAATTGCATTCGCAAACGGCCGAATTTTGCGATTCGCACCATTTACGAATGCAATTTCCTTTGATGCATGTGCCCACTAAAGTTTTCACATTTTCCCCATCTAAAACAGATTTCATATTATAAATTTCTCTACGTGCATCCCTCAAAAATATGTTTTTAGAAACTTTTTCACTCAATTTGCATTTTTATTCTAACTTTTTGTAGGTGTAAATGTATGTGTGCAAATTAGGTATGCTTGTGAATATACTCAAAGTTATAGTTTTATTGTTGTCTATCTCCATCCCATTGGCCACGAATTGACCCAACCCTGGAACCGGTCATGACCCTTCCCATTAATTCCTAATTTAAAATTGTGGTTTGGGGAACATTCACCAAATATGCAGATCTTCCAACAGTGTAAGTGGAATTTGTAGTCAGATAAAGCCACCAATACTGATAATTAGGATTTGGGATTTTCGACCCCAAATTCAAATTGTTTAACAACTGAATGACCCATGGGTGCATCAACGATTTTGTGAATAGGGCCCTATGTTATTAAGAGAGTGTGCATTATGCAATTATCTTGTGCAAAGGTAGTGGTGAAACATCACGTGCTAAAACAGAGAGCAATTAAGATTCTATTAAAATGGAGTGAGGCAGTAGTAGCCTTGTGTGAGATTGCTTTTGTGTGATTCTCCCCCAGATTCATGAAACCCATTTTCTGCGAATTCTAAATTGCGATTAATACCGAATCGCAATTTAGAATTCGCATAATGGGATTCATGAAATTCTGCGAGAAAAAAAAGTGATTCGCATTCAGCCGCAAAAGCCGATTGCGATTTTCTCAAAATCGCAGATTAATCGCAAAATCGGACAATTTCCATGTTGAAATTGCGATCTCGCTATTAGCGAGATCGCAAAAACGGGAAGTCGCATTTCGAGCACAGTGATGACATCACAACCAGGAAGCAGGCAGTTCCCTCCCTCATTCCGAATACTGAGGCTGATTTGGAGGCAGCACTGCCCAGAGCTCCACTCTAAACCACCTCCAGCTTTGATTCAGGATACACCCCACTGCAGCAATGGCACAGGAAGCAGGAGGGACCAGTTCCACAGGGAGAAAGCGAAAAATGTTATTCTCCGAACAGGAGCTTGAACATCTGATAGAGGGAGTCTGTAAAGATCATGACAGACTGTTCGGGAAGGTGTCCAGGAGGGTGCTGGGGCCAACAAACGGCGACTTTGGTTGCGCAAAAGTAAATTCAGTTGGAGTCACCCAGCGATCAATCGACGATCTCAAGAAGAGGTGGTACGACCTCCGAGGTCGTGCCAAGGAGAGAGTCGCCGAGAGGCTGGGTGAGCACTTTGCAACAGGAGGGGGAGAGCCAACAGTCCCTCCCAACACCCCATTGGAGGACCTCGATGAGGACACATTGCAACCTGAGGCATGCGTGGGTTTAACCCGGCTGGACTCCTCCCGCCCCACCCAAGAAAGCCAAGGTAAGTGCCATGCGACTGCGACCCTGTCCCCTAACAATGGCCATGACCCTAGAGCTAACCATGAGAAATCCCAGTCATGCAGCCCATGCACACCAGGATATCCCTATTGCATTGTGGGATATATAGTCTGACCACAAGTTACATTCAGCCCCATACAGCCAGATATGTCCTAATAGAGTCATTCCAATAGCCAGTCAGGGAATGCTAGCCTGCATGCATGTAGCAACCTTCCATGTGAAAGATACATGTAATTAATCAATGTCCACTTTAAATCACAGGTGGTGCTGAAAACAGCAGCAGCGACAGTGAGGGGCTGCAAATTGTCGATACTCATGAGGATTCTGAGGGTGACGCACATCCATCCGCACAACCAGGTCCATCAGGGCAAGCACCAGTGCCAGCAGCCTTACCACCACCTGCAACGCCAGCTACAACAGGCGCACCACTATCGCCAACTGTGAGACTCATGGCAGTGGCATCGGCAACACCAGCAGCCGCCAGGCCACCAACACAACGCACACCTACTGTGCCCACCAGTCCAGCGGACAGGTCAGGCAGCAGCGCCAATCTACACCACACGCCAGCAGGAGGGGGTGACTGTGCGTGTGCCGGGTCTTTCAATAGAGCGCCGCATGCTGCGCGACCATCAACAACAGGCACAACACCTTGCAGCAATACATCTGCAGCTGCACAATACAGCCAGGAATGTTGGCCAGCTGTCTGACCGGATGGACCGAATGACCACAGCAGTGGAGGCAAACACTGAGGCCATGCTGAGTCAGCGGGACCTCACCCGGCATTGCCACCGCCAGCTCCTAACACGCCTCTCGGCATACAAGTGCTCCAATTATTTGATTGGCAATGCAACATCCCAGCTGTCCCGTAGATCATTGGCCATGCAAATCCAGATGGTCCAATGCTGCCAGGACGTGGCACGGGCACTTGAGCAGGCAACTACTGCAGTTCAGGCTCTGCAGGCAACTGGCCACGGCCAGGCAGGAGGGGATGGCACTAGTGAGGGAACATCTAGCCACAGCAGCCTTTCTTTGCCACCGGTTAGTGTTTCAAGCCGCAGCAGCAGGCCCAATGCGGCATCACGTACGACTCCGGAGGAAGAGGTTGAGAGGCGACTCGGAGCTTCGGGCCGGAGGCGCCAATTACATTTTTGCTCATCGTGCAGGGACATGCTGATGAGAAAAGCATGCCCACTAAGAAATCAGGAGATGTATGACGCAATACAACTCAAATGTATTCTCAGAAAATAATGCAATATTATTGTGCAAACAACAATAATATTTATTCAATAACAGTACATCAGACTCATGTCATTATTTCTATTGTCATGCATGAGTGAAGTGTTGGGTGAGGGGAGTGGGTGCACTCGAAACAGTTCATTGTGATTTGGTTGCGCCGTCTGTGTCCTTCAGCTGGATTTTCCCCGTGTGCATGACGCACATGTGCAGGTGGGCGGTTGTCCCCTTCCGACTCACTGCCAGATATCTCTACAGGTATCCTGCGCTTGGTAGCAATGTTGTGGAGTATTGCACACACGGCCACGATGCGGCAGCAGAACTCAGGCTCGTATTTGAGGGCCCCACCAGTCTTGTACAGAATGTGGAAACGGCTCTTCAAAAGGCCAAATGTCCTCTCAATGCAATTCCTAGTGCGGATGTGTGCAGCATTGTAACGCTGTTGCTGTGGTGTGGCAGGGTTGAGGTATGAGGTGAGGAGGTACTCACGAAGACCGTAGGCGCTGTCACCTGAATGAAAGGAGCAGAGGGTGAGTGCCTGTTCTGTGCAGCAACTTGGTGATAATGTACCATTTAGTGACATGTGTACTTACCTAGAAGGTGTCCTTCGCCAATGTCTCCCCTGGCCAGTTGTGTGTTTATGCCGCTGTACCGGAATATGAATGAGTCATGTGTGCTCCCCGGGTGTTGTGCCACTATGCCCGTGATGATTGTCTTAGCGTTCCACACCATCTAGATATTCAGGGAGTGGTAGGACTTGCGGTTCCGATAGATGTATTCTGTTTGTGCAGGTGGGCAGATGTGGATGTGGGTACAGTCTATGCATCCAATTACTTGGGGGAATTGTGCAATGTTGTAGAAATCCAGCTTGGTTTGAATCAAGTCCTGTTGGGTGGTTGGGAATGTGATGTAATGGTTTAGCCGGGTCAGCATTGCCTCCAGGAAACTCCTTAGGCAGCCGGACATGGTGCTCTGGGAGAACGCCCCTGCATATGCAACTATCCCCTGGAAGCTTCCGGAGGCCAGGAGGTGTAGGCTGCACAAGACCTGTACATGGGTGGGCATGGCATTGGTCCTCCTGGTTGGGTGCTGCATCAGGGGGTCTAGGTCCCGGATCAGCTTAGTGATCATTGCCCCATTCAGGCGGTACTTGGAGTAGATTTGCTCTGCAGTTTGACCCAGTAGGGTGATCCGCTGGTGAAATATTCGCTCCTGTATCCTGCGTCTGTTCCGTGCTGCTCGCTGAAGCCTTCGCCGCCTGACCACCATGTAGAGTCCTGGCATTGTGAGAGTCCTTATGCTCCAGCTGCGTATCCTTAAGTGTGTTTGGTCAGGCCTGCACCTGTGGGTAGTTTGTTTTAAATGTATTTTTATTTTTTTCCTTCATGGTTACCACCTGGTTTGGGTTCTCCTTAAATTGTGCACTGCTAATAGTAATTTTCGGCTTTTTCGCATTTTGCGAGTTTTCTTGAATAGCGATTGCGATTATTTTGCGATTTCGCAAATTGATTTGCAGAATCCATGTTTTCTCGCAATTTCAGATTCGCTAAAGGGCTTCTTCCAGGATTCTGCGAATTACTTTGCGAGCTCGCAATTATTCTTTAGCGATTTTGCAATTTTGGACTTTTCACTATAATGAATTCCTTTTCTTCGAATTGCGATCGCAATTGCTGATTTGCAGCTATTGCGATCGCAGTTTTGCTTCATGAATCTGGCGGTCTGTTTTTATTACATTCACACATGCTCTGCCGTTGTTGTGATAATTATGGAATCGTTTCCTGATTTATAAAAGTACAAGGGACACTGGCTCCAGAGTATATATTGAATTTGTGCACTGATGCCCAACTTAACAGGCAGACATATCTGCTGATGTTACAAGTATGGATGATGCCTGGCACATGTGTGTGCTGGTTCTTGAGTTAGTGAGAGTGAAACAGGCATGCAAGTAGTGGATCATTTACCATAGAATGTTTTATTTATCTTAATGAATCCTCATTTAAATGCAGTGACACATAATATTCAAATTTCGTTTGGTGTTCTGATTTATGAAAACTTCCAAACACCAAGTTGTCTTGGTGAGTGACACCATGTGTGAAAGCCTACCCCAGTCGTACCTCTTACTTTTTTGTACAAGTCACTGATAAACATTTTTTGTTGTTCCCCTCAGCTATGATGACGGCTTAAACGTCTGCCACAATTCCGTGAACTACATATATTTGCTTATATTACTGCTATATTTACAGCAATCTACAGCACTAATTTTCACAGAAATGTGAGAGAACACTCACATAGTCTCACAAGAGTAGTTTGTCCTATTATTTTTTGGGACAATGTGTAACTTCACTTCGAGTTACAGATTGACAGAAGGTGGGGCATACTTTGTTGTTAGATGAGGTGTAGAGGGGGAGCCTATAACTGACCTGAGGTTAGTGGAACGCTTCCTAGATGACGGTCATACTCAGGCTCTTCCTGAAAGATGGAGGCTTGACAAGGCCTGAACTGGAGTTCATTGGATTCCAGAGGACTACATCATACATTCAAACTCAATCAATTAAATAATTTGTATTTGAATATAAGAGGTAAGCATAACAGCTTATCAAAGCATCAACATAAAAAAGACGAAGATTTCATACATTTCCAAATCACAAATAATTGCTACCGGTAGCTATCAAAAGAATATAATACTTTTCCATAGTAAATGATATATAAAATTGACCTGCATAAAATTAAGACAGCTTATTTTCCGTGACTCTCAATCAAGAAAATCTATCCCACATATGACATTCTGAACATGTAGATAGTAACAAAAGATCACTTAGTTATCATTTTCTAAAACTGTGGATTCAGGATTTTACTCTAGTTCTGGTGGTGGCAGCATTTGGCTGTCCAACATGGCAAAGGGGTCAGGATCAGGGTGGGATGAAGCTTTAGTTACGTTGGGGTAATTTGCATAATTTAAGGACATTTAGTATGTGAAAGTCCAGAAATAACACCTATTTAGATACGGGTATTGGTATGTAAGTACCTTGACAACATACATAGCATCAAGGTACACACAAGTGGAGGTAAGTGTAATAACCATGCATCTATCTATCTATCTATCTATCTATCTATCTATCTATCTATCTATCTATCTATCTATCTATCTATCTATCTATCTATCTATCTATCTATCTATCTATCTATCTATCTATCTATCTATCTATCTATCTATCTATCTATCTATCTATCTGTCTGTCTGTCTGTCTGTCTGTCTGTCTGTCTGTCTGTCTGTCATGTTATGATGATTTTATTGCATCAACTGCAGTTGTGTAAAAACCCATATATCTCAGGAAACTATGAAATATGGAAAATATTGCATGGTTGCTCATGAAATGTGCATTTCAGAGTCTTAATGACATCCACCAAAACTCTCTGCAGGGCTTTACCAAGAATTTGTGGCATGGAGGACCTGCTGAAGGGGGGTGGGTGGCACCACTGTGCACCTTTGTGTTGCTGTACCATTTCCCCTCTTCCTGTACTAGTGACTGGGAGGGGGAGAGAAGGACTGCACCATTTGTAGTTTGCCAAGAAGGATCTAAGTGAGAATCAAGTAATTTCGGCATGGCTGGGACCGGCCAGGCTGCGCAGGAGTGGGCTCCCTGCACTGTTCCAATGATCTAGGTGACTGGTGGTGCCCTAGGTGAGACCAGGAAATGGAGAGACAAATGGGTGGATATCTTAAAAAGACACAGATTTTTTGGTAGCAGATAATCTCAGAACACCAGCATTTTATACTCTACCTAAAATACATAAAGGGAATGTTCCTGTCTTGGGCCGACCCATAGTATCTGGTATTAATTAAGCAGTAGAATCACTCTCTAAATTCAGTCACATGTTTCTGAAACCTATGGTAGAAGACACTACCACATACATCAGGGATACAAAGGGCCTCTTACTGCAGATCCATGATATCACATTTGACCCCTCTAGAATTTTCCTGATTGGACTAGTTGTGGAAAATCTCTGTACTAGCCTACCCCAAACAGAGACACTGTGGGTGATTGAAAAACTGTTATTTTCTCTCCCCTGGCCTCGCAACACCCCTAGATAGTTTGTCTTAGCGTGCATTTCTCTTGCCATCAGTAGGAATTACTTTGAATATAACAAAACATTATACCTACGGTCCCACAGGACATCTATGGGCTGGAATGTTGACCCTAGTATAGCATGCCTCTATGTGCACCATCGAGAGGGAAATAGAATCCTGTGTAACCAGAACCCATTCATAGATAACATAAAGTTGTGGAAGAGGTACATTGATGGCATGCTGCTCATCTTGTAAGGGTGCTATAAGCCGACTGGGCCTTCATGACTTGGTCTAACCATCAGGATGACGATTTAAAATTCACATGCACTGTTGAGTGAGAATCTCTTGCCTTTCTAGACATCATCATCATCATCCATGAGAACGGGCACCTTATACCAACAGACAGGAATAGGCTCCTGAGTTTCGAGTGTTTTCACCCCTACCCATTACGGGAGAACCTGCAGTAAGAGCAATTTTTAAGACTTCCCAGCGACTGTACTATGAAAAGAGACTTTCAACAACAATCTGATGATCTCTGTATAAAACTCAGGGACGGAAGTATCCAGGATATGTCATTCAGAAGTCACTTTTACAAAGTTAGGGAGAGAGAGGGCGGGTGGGAGGGAGAGAAAATGTATTGGGTGGTGTTGGTTAATATTTATTAAAAATAGGACAACACCCTTGAATTCAATTTTTGATAACTTCAAAATAGTTGTGTAACAGTTTTTCTAGCTGCCCCCATTCGCAGAGATATAGTGATGTTATTTGAATCTGGGACCGCTATGTGTTCAACAGTGATACTAGCTTGTTGGCCCTTTTCACTGTAGGACTTGACAACATTAATTTTCTGTATGACACACTTTTACATACAATGCACCCTGGGGGACGACGTCAGTCACGGCGCAAGATGGCTGCTTGATTCTGGAGCTCCACGCTGGGGTAGCCCCGGACGATGTAGAAGAGTGTTCCGTGTGGAGACTGGCGGACCACTAGGGAGGAAAAGCTGCCTGAATGTGAGGGCTCACTGATGTAGCATTCCTGGAGGCGAGAAGTGCCCTCTTCATCGAAAACAAAGGTTTTTACGTTATTGGCTGATAATCTCTGAAGCAGACGTCATGAGGCTGACTGGATTCACGCCTCTGTGATGTGTGGTGCACAGTGCCTAATCAATGAGAAGTATCTGAAGAGTTTTTACTGTCAGACGGATGGTTCTTCTAAATGATTAATTGTGCCCTTGCAGTAAGCCCCGGTTTTTCAATTTCTCGATGTATGATATGTGCTTCCTGTTTGCCAAGAGCGCCTGAGAAATATTTATTGTTAATACGGCTAGATTCAGTCAGTAACAGGACGCAACCTTGTATCCAGCTCTGTTCTTTAGTCAAATGCTGTGTGCCTCCTGATTATTGAAAGGGTCTGAGGAGACTTTATTGCAAATACGACTGGACCTTTTCAGTTGTTTAATTGTTACTCTGCAATGAGCTTTGTTTTCCTTGATGTGTAGTCAGCACTGCCTTATTTACAACAGCGCCTGAGGTAACTTTACTGTGACTGCGGCTAAACCTTGTAGAGGTTGACATGTGTCCACGTATCTCCTGATAGATTACTATAGTGGTGCTGACTGAAATTATGCTACTTCCTATTTTGACGCCCTGTCACGTTACAAATATCTGAGGTGACTTTGCGCTTTTACCTGATATCCTGGGTGAAGCAAAGAAGGATTGACTGCAGTGGTATTATTTTGTAACACTCCCTTTTTCTGCGCAGCCTTTTTTGCTTGTTAAACATGAGGAATATGCCTTTATATGTCAGAAAGTCAGTAGTCTTCTAATACTTGGCTACTTGCTCCCATATTCCTAGTATAGCTCTTAGTGCTTATACTCAAACACTATACATTGATTTAATGCAGCTTTGAGATACTTATTATACTGCGTCAGCAAGAGAGTCTGACCTATTAGTATCTTTCTCAACAAGCCAAAACGTTGCTTTATTCCTGGAATAGCGACACACGACCAACTGAAAAAGAAAGTCAAGAGACTTACCTGATTATTGAGTGAAGGGTACAAGTGAGAGCATTACTCTACATCAGCGTATTCCCACCACAGAAGCATACCATCTGTTCAACTCAAAAGAAACATAATCCTATTATGGCAACTGCTCCAGACCCAATTATGGATCGCATACTTCAGGAAATATCAGCAATAGGGCAACATATAGAGGGCATGGAAATGTCTATTTCTGCCCTAACAAATTAAACTAAATCCATACTTGCAGATATTGCTGTATTTCAAAACCATCTTGAAGGTCTCACTGAGCGAGTTGTTGTAGAGAACCACCTTAACAACATACAGGATCAGGATCAAGAACTCCTCTTCCTCAGAAGTAAACTCATAGATTTGGAAGACTGAAGTCGCCGAGACAATGTAAGCTTCACTGGTTTCCCAGAAACAATAGAAGGTTCAGATGCTAAATCCTTTCTCAAAATAACTCTTCCAAAGATCACAGGTCTCACATTTGATCCACCATTGGGGAAAGAGAGGCCTCATTGCATTGGTCCTCTCTAAAGAGGGAAAAATAAATTACCTTGAATGCTCATTGTCTGCTTTTTACGTCACAAACAGGCCTGTCAGTTGATTGTTGATGCCTGTATCCATGGTCCATATCCATTTGAAGTTCATAAAATAAGTGTGGCTGCAGATTTTTCAAAGGAAATGAATGATATTCGTAAGTCCTTTCTCTCTTTTCGACTTCGCCTACGGCAACTAGACATTAAATATGGCCTTTTTGAACCGGCACGTCTACGAATTACCAAAGTTGGCATTTCTAAAGAATTCTTCAATCTCGATGATCTTCGAAAATTCTTGGAAAACTCCATATGGGCCGGGATGCCCGCCACCCCTCCCAACACCAATTCCCCATGGGAGGAGACAGACACAGGTTTGAACTTTTGGAAGGCGGGGGGGCCTTACCCCCCCGGCCGTATTTATTAAAATATGAAACAAAATTTAATACTTTAAATTAAAACGTTTCATGAATCATGTACAATTTTAACTTCCATTACATTTTCATGAAGACAAGCTTTTTGGCTAACCTTAACAAATCTCTAATACAAAGGTTTCCTAGCCGAGTCTAGCATCCTGCAAATGCATAACATTCTAAGATAAAATTGTACAACCTAGCATTAAGGGCCAACGGCAAGGTCTTAACCGGTGTCAGATCCCTACTACCAAATTCCCGCCCTCACGGTGTGAGTGGCGCATGCGCAGAGGACTTTACCCTCGCAGCCAACTGTAACTTCCCTTGTCGTGGGGGCCCCCTTTCACTCGACGCCATCTTAAGGTTGTCCGAGTCCTCGTGCGAGGTATCCGTAAGAAGGACAGCGTGGACTCCCCCCCTACCCCACACTCTCTTCCGCCGGAGCGGATATCCGGCCCCCGGGAAATTCGTAGGAGGGGCATATAGCCGTCTCCCCCAGGGAGGGGCCTATGGCCGTCTCCCCCTGGGCGACCCATTCGTAGTGGGTGCCGCCCCCCCGTGGGAGGGGCCAATGGCCGCCTCCCCCCGGGCGCTCCCATCCATACTGGGTGGCGCCCCCCCTAGGGACCTTGAAATCACCGCTCACCGGTCATGACCTTACCGCCCGACCAAAATAAATGCAACAGTTGCTTTTTACCTACTAAGGAGAGAAAATACGCCTAATCTGTAACAGCTTGACAATTCGCCAACTTTGACATTGCTACAAAGGAAAAAAGTCCTAAAGCACAAGACAATCATTATTTATTTACTCCATCCCTCTACGTTTCTACAAAGGAGAAAAAGGCCTACAAGCATCTACTCAATCAAAGGCATACATCTATGATGTAGAAATGACTGTATCTTTTTATTACACTCGAATATTCACCAACAATTACTTTATTCCACAAACATTGCAAACAGGGGCTGGTGGGTGGGTCAAAATTTCAGCTTGTTCCCTAGAGGGCTCACGAGCGACGAGTGGTGCAGCCTTCAGAGCACTGGAACAAGAGGAAGCTTCGTTGAATTCCCGCTCTATTTATCCTTCTGCGGGAGGGCGGGGGCCCGCCTCAGGTACGCCCATCCGTGCACGGACTTCCGGGCGGGTGTCTGGGCCAACCTCTTCTGGGCGGGAGGGGCGTGCTCCGGCTACGCCGCTTCGGGCATACCAGCCGGGACACGCCCCCCCGCCCACAATAGTTTCCCGGGGGATCGGGGCACCCATCCATACGTTCGGGGGGACCGAGTGGTCTTCCCTTTCCATATGGGCCGGGATGCCCGCCACCCCTCCCAACACCAATTCCCCATGGGAGGGGACAGACACAGGTTTGAACTTTTGGAAGGCGGGGGGCCTTACCCCCTGGCCGTATTTATTAAAATATGAAACAAACTTTAAAACTTTAAATTAAAACGTTTCATGAATCATGTACAATTTTAACTTCCATTACATTTTGATGAAGACAAGCTTTTTGGCTAACCTTAACAAATCTCTAATACAAAGGTTTCCTAGCCGAGTCTAGCATCCTGCAAATGCATAACATTCTAAGATAAAATTGTACAACCTAGCATTAAGGGCCAACGGCAAGGTCTTAACCGGTGTCAGATCCCTACTACCAAATTCCCGCCCTCACGGTGTGAGTGGCGCATGCGCAGAGGACTTTACCCTCGCAGCCAACTGTAACTTCCCTTGTCGTGGGGGCCCCCTTTCACTCGACGCCACCTTAGGTCGTCCGAGTCCTCGTGCGAGGTATCCGTAAGAAGGACAGCGTGGACTCCCCCCCTTCCCCACACTCTCTTCCACCGGAGCGGATATCTGGCCCCCGAGAAATTCATAGGAGGGGCATATAGCCGTCTCCCCCTGGGAGGGGCCTATGGCCGTCTCTCCCTGGGCGACCCATCCATAGTGGGTGCCGCCCCCCCCGTGGGAGGGGCCAATGGCCACCTCCCCCCGGGCGCTCCCATCCATACTGGGTGCGCCCCCCCCTAGGGACCTTGAAATCACCGCTCACCGATCATGACCTTACCGCCCGACCAAAATAAATACGACAGTTGCTTTTTACCTACTAAGGAGAGAAAATACGCCTAATCTGTAACAGCTTGACAATTCGCCAACTTTGACATTGCTACAAAGGAAAAAAGTCCTAAAGCACAAGACAATCATTATTTATTTACTCCATCCCTCAACGTCTCTACAAAGGAGAAAAAGGCCTACAAGCATCTACTCAATCAAAGGCATACATCTATGATGTAGAAATGACTGTATCTTTTTATTACACTCGAATATTCACCAACAATTACTTTATTCCACAAACATTGCAAACAGGGGCTGGTGGGTGGGTCAAAATTTCAGCTTGTTCCCTAGAGGGCTCACGAGCGACGAGTGATGCAGCCTTCAGAGCACTGGAACAAGAGGAAGCTTCGTTGAATTCCCGCTCTATTTATCCTTCTGCGGGGGGGCGGGGGCCCTCCTCAGGTACGCCCATCCGTGCACGGACTTCCGGGCGGGTGTCTGGGCCAACCTCTTCTGGGCGGGAGGGGCGTGCTCCGGCTACGCCGCTTCGGGCATACCAGCCGGGACACGCCCCCCGCCCACAATAGTTTCCCGGGGGATCGGGGCACCCATCCATACGTTCGGGGGGACCGAGTGGTCTTCCCTTTCTTCCCTTTCCATATGGGCCGGGATGCCCGCCACCCCTCCCAACACCAATTCCCCATGGGAGGAGACAGACACAGGTTTGAACTTTTGGAAGGCGGGGGGGCCTTACCCCCCGGCCGTATTTATTAAAATATGAAACAAAATTTAAAACTTTAAATTAAAACGTTTCATGAATCATGTACAATTTTAACTTCCATTACATTTTCATGAAGACAAGCTTTTTGGCTAACCTTAACAAATCTCTAATACAAAGGTTTCCTAGCCGAGTCTTGCATCCTGCAAATGCATAACATTCTAAGATAAAATTGTACAACCTAGCATTAAGGGCCAACGGCAAGGTCTTAACCGGTGTCAGATCCCTACTACCAAATTACCGCCCTCACGGTGTGAGTGGCGCATGCGCAGAGGACTTTACCCTCGCAGCCAACTGTAACTTCCCTTGTCGTGGGGTCCCCTTTCACTCGACGCCATCTTAAGGTCGTCCGAGTCCTCGTGCGAGGTATCCGTAAGAAGGACAGCGTGGACTCCCCCCCTTCCCCACACTCTCTTCCGCCGGAGCGGAAATCCGGCCCCCGGGAAATTCGTAGGAGGGGCATATAGCCGTCTCCCCCTGGGAGGGGCCTATGGCCGTCTCCCCCTGGGTGACCCATCCGTAGTGGGTGCTGCCCCCCCGTGGGAGGGGCCAATGGCCACCTCCCCCGGGCGCTCCCATCCATACTGGGTGGCACCCCCCCCAGGGACCTTGAAATCACTGCTCACCGATCATGACCTTACCGCCACAGGCCAGATAGTTGACCGACTATCCGGCCCCCCCACACCTCCTAAAGGTCATGTCTCCTCAGTGCCACTAGCCATGCTACGAAGTCTCCTATGAGTAAGTCGTTCCCAGCCCTGGACAGGTGCACCCCATCATTCAAATAATAGTGATCACCCCGAATACACCCATGGGGAATGCTTTGTAAATGAGTAGAGCGAAACAGTTTCTCAATCTTGTTGTTGACCCTCTTTACCGAGTGGTTCAACGCCGACACAGACAACCCCCCCCGCCAAATTCTTCTGGGAATCATGTGGGACCAGGCAATCGTACACCCCGGGAGCCTCTTGGCCAACCAACTGACTGCTGACAATTTGTGCTCTACTAACACCCGTCTTCCTAGTCTTACCAAGTCATTGCCTCCCATATGCACTATGATTACAGATGGCGGTGACCTGTGCCGCCCTAAGAGTTCCTCCACAAAGCTCTGAAACCGGTCAAAGCAGAGGCCTGCTTTCCCATGGAAGGTCACTCTGAACCCATATTCCTCAGATGCGTGAGTCGCGTCACCTGCATTGAATATGTCCCCGGCATGCCTCACGTATGAGTGGCCCACGACCCATACCACTTGATCTCCAGTCGGTGATCCTTTCTCACTGGTCCTCTGGTGCTGGGCCGATCCCAATTTTCGCCCCGCGTTACAGGCTTGCGAAACTGTAATCCAAACAAAAGACAACAAGCGTGAGTGCATTTCATCAGTCTTTTACAACATGTGCAGTCGCACATACCTCTTGAAACAGTTCGAGGACCAACGGTCTAACTGTTTCACTTCCTCTGTACACAGACCCCGAGCCGTAGCCTCAGTAGCGGCCCCTATTCTGAATGAGTGGGTCCCAAAATCACACGTGTTCAAGCCCGCCGCCGCAATTATAATTGCCAGCACCCTCCGAAATTGAAATCTTGTCAACGGGGTGCCATCCTCGTGTCTAAGCTGGGTCCCCCCCCATGTTGTCAACCTCTGTGCCATGTAGTCCTCCAAATACCTTACTGGACAACTGGGGTTCCCCCGGGCGCGCTGCAGCACCACACTACTCCCCAAAGCCTCCTGGTCTGTCTTTGACCTGGCTATCGAGATCAGCAGAGAATCGCCCCTTATTTGGACGTGATCCCTGCGTAGACCTCCCCCCACGTCCTTCTTATTCCTCGCCACGAGTTCACTTACCCGCATGGCCCCATGGAATGCCAATGCGAAAGCCGCTCGGAACAGAATTACCTCACTGTGCGAGGAGCATGTCTCATCCAGTTTCGCTAGTAGCAAGGACAATCTGTCTAACCCAATTGGGTGCCTTGTATTCTGTCTGCAACCCTCCAGGCGCTGCCAGCCGCGGAGTGCCTTCCTGACTAAGAAGGAACCCGTCGGGTCCCGAATCCCGTGGAGCTGTGCCATAAATGATATGGCAGCCCTATACCTGTTGGCGGTTGCCGCCGATCGGCCTTCCTTATGAAGTGCCACCAGAAACCGGAGCAAGGACTCTTCCCGCCCCCAGCTATGCCCCCCTACCGGCCCTAAAAAGGCGCAGTATGAACGGAACGCTCCTTCATAAGCTTTCCTCGTCCTGGGCGCTAAACTGGCTGCCACGAGGTCTTGTAGTCCGGGGCACCGATCTGCCATAGTGCTTCGGGGAAAGGTGCCGCCACTAGTTCAGCTGTGGGTAGATAACCCCTGAAAGCCTGCATGTGTGAACGAGAGAGTGCATCAGCTGCATTATTCAGTACACCCGGCACATGCCTTGCCCTGAATTGTACATTCAATCTCATGCATCGCAATACAATTTCTTTCAACAGTCTTAAGATCCACTAGCAGCGTGCAGCCTGGTGATTAATGCACTCGACCACCGTCATGTTGTCTGACCAAAACACCACTGAGCGGTCCCTAAAGTCTTCCAGCCATGCCATCAGAGCCACCCAAATGGGGAATAGCTCCAAGAATCCAATGTTACCTGTCAGGCCGCTTGCGTGCCACCACGCCGGCCATGTTTGTGCCGACCACCGGTTTCCAAAGATTGCGCCAAACCCCATGCTCCCCGCCGAGTCGGTCCACAATCCCAGTTCGTCAGACGAGGCTGGGGGTTTGTTCCACACCACTCGACTGTTGAAATCCGCCAGGAATGCCAACCAAATGCGCATGTCCTGGCGAACCTCTGCCGACAGTCTAGTGCGGTGGTGTCCTTCTTTAAGGCCCACCATAGCCTTTGCTATGGAACGTGAGAAAGGGCGAGCCATCGGCATCACTGTTAAGGCAAAATTAAGCTGACCCACTGTCTGTTGTAATTGATGTAGGTTTCAAAAAGGGGGAGGCGAGAGGACACTGTTAACCACTCAAGTTAGTGGAAGGTCCAGTAGCAGCTTAGTGTCCGTACTGAGTACTAGAGATTCAAATCAAAAAGGGGGGTTGCTGCACTGTTCCTGGAGAAAGAAGAAGGGGTGGGGAGAGTTTTTCCTGGCGTGACCAAGGGTGATTAATGGTACCCTGGGGCATCCATTATGTTGGATGTATTTGCCTCACACACCCCGAAGAGTGTCATGCTTCATCATCGGTGGTTGCTCCTCGTCGGGGAGGCGGTGCAACCCCCGACGGGCACACCTCAGAGAGGGGCTCTTTGGCGGAGATCTTTTTTCCAACTGCCTTTTGGTGAAGTGGGGGTATGTGGGCAGGATGGTGTGTTCCTGTGATCAGGTGGTTAAAATGTAACAAGGGGTACCGGAATCGACTTTATTCTGGGGGTTGTGTGAACCTAGAAGAGACTAGAGGACCACATGCACCTCTAGTCTCTTCTAGGTTCACACAACATAATTAGTTGACACCTAGGAAACTAGCCCCACCTTTTAACTGTAGCCAGGGGACCCCCAGAATAAAGTCGATTCCGGTACCCCTTGTTACATTTTAACCACCTGATCACAGGAACACACCATCCTGCCCACATACCCCCACTTCACCAAAAGGCAGTTGGAAAAAAGATCTCCGCCAAAGAGCCCCTCTCTGAGGTGTGCCCGTCGGGGATTGCACCGCCTCCCCGACGAGGAGCAACCGCCGATGATGAAGCATGACACTCTTCGGGGTGTGTGAGGCAAATACATCCAACATAATGGATGCCCCAGGGTACCATTAATCACCCTTGGTCACGCCAGGAAAAACTCTCCCCACCCCTTCTTCTTTCTCCAGGAACAGTGCAGCAACCTTGATGTAGGGTCACCTTTTCTTTTTGGAGACATCGTACCAAGGAAGCCCTGAATTTGTCCACCTTCTCAACCGGCAGACGGAAACACCCCTCCACCGAGTCTAGTTCAATCCCCAGAAACTCCAGTGAGGTAAATGGCCCCACTGTCTTACCTGGCGCCAATGGGACCCCAAAATCCCGCATGAGTGTGCAGAAGTCCTGCAGCGCTTGTGCACAGTCCTGAGTGCCCGCCGGGCCCAGGAAAAGGAAATCATCCAAATAGTGCATTACCTGTCTATGCCCTGTGGCCTCGGTGAATGCCCATTCCAAAAAGGAGCTAAACATTTCAAAATAAGCACATGAAATTGAACAACCCATGGGCATACATTTATCCATGTAATACTTTCCTTGAAACGTGAATCCCAGCAGGCGCTGGTCCTGAGGGTGTACCGGGAGTAACCTGAATGCAGATTCAATGTCTGATTTCGCTAACAATGCACCGGGGCCCAGGCGATTCAACAGCACGACTGCGTCATCGAACGATGCATATCTCACTGAGCATACCTCGGGGTCAATCGCCTCATTTACCGAGGCCCCCCTAGGGGCCGATAGATTGTGGATAAGTCTATACTCCTCCGGGTCTTTCTTCGGAACCACTCCTAACGGAGAACACACAAATTCCGCAACTGGCGGGCAGATAAATGGACCTGCTACTCGCCCCAAGCTAACTTCATTCGCTATCTTTCTGGCGGCCACCGCCGGGTTGTGCTGAATAGACAGCTGGTTCTTACAGGAGGGGCTCCCCTGAAAATTGCCCGCCGGGATCTTGAAGCCATATAGAAAGCCATTCCTCAAAGTCTCGGCGGACGCATGATCTGGGTATCGGTTCAGCCAAAGGGTCAAAGCCAAGATATCAACGGGCGAAGATGTTTGCTTTCGAGGCACCGCATCAATCCTGCTTGGATCCCCCCTTTCCCCCCCACCATTGGTCTTGGATCGGCAACTGGTTTCCGGGTGTGAGGAATTCCCACAGCCCGAACAAGCATGCCGGAACCTACACGTTCCTTGAGGCCTGGTACAGGTTCCTTTGTTGAATCCCCAACAAACCCCCCGCTTGCCTCCATTCCCACCAGACCTGGGATGGGGATCTCCCCCGGCGCTCGCCTAAAAGGGCTGCGACTGCCTCTGATGGAATGCCCCAGAGCCACTCGTGCTTGGTACCGAAGGACCCGCCGGTCCCGGCAAGAGCTGAGCATGCCATGACACTGTATCCAAATAATCCAATGTCAAGGCCTCGTTAAACTCCTTCGCTTTTCTAAAGGTAACATCGTAACCCTTCCATTCATTTCCCCTGTACATTGCATGGAAATTCATGATCCTGTTCTGATAACATGCTAAGTCAGTCAACACTTCCGGTTTACGCTCCCCAATAATTGCCGTGAAAATAGAAAAGGCCCTGACCCAGTTCACCATGGTCTCATCGACCCTGAATTCCGCCATTTTGGCCCGCCATACGCTGGGGTGCCATAGATCTTTCTGGGTCTTTGCATATTCTAACTCCTGATGGTCAGTCAAAAGTGAAAACATGTTAATATACTTATCTCCCCACACCATCTCTTTTGTAGCCATGGGAATGTGTTGCGATAAACTTTCCCGCCTTGAAGGTACTGGACCCTCCCCCACCAATGGCAACGCTCTCTTACCGGCTTCAGCCTTCTTCCCAGCCGTGTCCGTTGTCTTCGCTCAACCGTCAGCCATGACCCCCATCACCACCTGCGGGGGATTAGAAGGTACATTTGCCGTCCCGGCATCCCTTGACTGCCGCAACTGCTCAACAATTAATCTGGCTTCTTCAGCCGGGTCTCCCTCAGCCACTGGTCCCCCTGCTCCCTTCTTTAGCCATGGTAATACTGCCGCTAACTGAAGTGCTAGTTCAGGGGGCATTTGGTCATCCCCAATTGGCGTGATCACCACGGGAATTGGCAAACCCCCATCCGGTCCTGGTACCGGGCTATCTACCGGCGCGACGGAAATGTCCGCGCCTGGGCTCGATGGAGTTACCCCCGGGACTGGAACCTCACCGGGACCTGCCCTCCCCTTCTTCTTCCTACCCTTATCCCCCGGGGCGACGTTCGGCAAGGCCGGTCCTATGACTCTTTTAGGCCGCCCCGAGGGGGCATTCTGGGCCGCCACCTGTTTCCTGATGGCCGCTAAGCCACGACCGAGCTGATCCACTTTACCCAACTTTCGGTCCATCACCGCCACTTGGTTCACCAAGGTGCGTAGCATCCTCTCCTTCTTGGAGCTTTTTCCCGCTTTCTTGCCAGGCATGACTTTGATCACTCCGTCCGACTTGACCCGCAAGGGTGACTCAATCTTCCACACGTCTGATACTGAAAGAGAAAAACAAAGATTACAAGTTCTCAAAATTGCAGCTTGTTCCCTAGAGGGCTCACGAGCGACGAGTGGTGCAGCCTTCAGAGCACTGGAACAAGACGAAGCTTAGTTGAATTCCCGCTCTATTTATCCTTCTGCGGGAGGGCGGGGGCCCGCCTCAGGTACGCCCATCCGTGCACGGACTTCCGGGCGGGTGTCTGGGCCAACCTCTTCTGGGCGGGAGGGGCGTGCTCCGGCTACGCCGCTTCGGGCATACCAGCCGGGACACGCCCCCCCGCCCACAATAGTTTCCCGGGGGATCGGGGTACCCATCCATACGTTCGGGGGGACCGAGTGGTCTTCCCTTTCCATTCCTCAAACTATGGATTGTGCAGTGCTTCTATCAGAGCTTAATTCTCAACCCCCTCCATTAAATTCCAAGATATCTTCTGGTGGAATTTGACGCAATCCAGGTCATTCCAACAGTAGAGGAAGGGATCCAGATCGACTGGTGCATTTCCCCGGAGAGCAATCACAAGCTAATCAAGCTGTAGCTGCTCTTACGCAAGGTAGAGGCAGAGATAAATCACGTTCTCCTCTAAAATCTCCTTCACCTACTGAGGAGGGCGTACCTGAAATTCTGACTTAATATTCTATTACTTCATATTAAAGTTGTTGTTATGATGATAGCTCTATATTTATAATTTTTCGATATGACAACTAGTTTAACATCGCTCTCTTCCTTCCTTCATGGCTTATCTGTCTTTGTCACCTGTTCTTGTTAGATTTATTCACATCCTTCTATTATTATTTTATGCACACTCTTTTTCACCATCTTTGGTTATATGGTATATTTGATGACATTACATTTTCTTACTTCTCTTTCTCTTTAATCTTTATTATTTATTTTTCTATTTTCTCTTCTCAATTCCCCTAATACTTTATCTAAATCTTTTAAATCTTTTCAGTCTTTTCTCCTGTTATGAGCGATAATTATTATATTTATGTTCTTTTTCTTCTAATTTCTTCTATACTTTTTTAGCTTAATCAATTAATAATTTGTGTATCAATTGTTTCAATGTTTAATATCCAACTGTTCTGCTAATTTCTTTAAAAAGGATTTTTAAAAAATATTTATGATATGCTAATTCCTTGATATAGTAATATTTAATTATTATAATAGACTTTCAAAAGTTTTATTACTAACTATCACTAATTACTATTATTCCTAATTCTTGTATTGTTTAAATGATTGGAATTCTTATACCTTTATAGACTGTCGAATTTTCTGTATAAGTTTATATGCTTATTTTCAGATCCTTCATTATAGATAATAGGATTATTGCTATAGGTATGTATGACTATCTCTTTGACACAAAAGAATTACCATATTATTGATTTATCTACTTATTTCCTACAGTGTTTACATGTAAGACAATATCATTCTGATATGTTTGAGTCAACACTTTTTTCAGTTAATATTCTATAATATTGTTATATTTTTTCATGGTTTACCTTATTATGCCATACATATGTCATATATCTGACAATTTCATTTTAAATTGAAATATAATTTTCTAATTGCTCACTTTAGGTTTCTCTACCATTTTCCTTTCTTTCCTCTTATTTTCAATTTATTATTTTCTACTTTTCCTTCCATTTTCAATCTTTTATTTTTTTCTACATGGTATTCTCATGATATTCATTTCCTTTTCTTTCTTCATTTTGACCTCTAAATTCTAAAGCCTATCTTGAAATACGATCTATATTAACTCGTTGATGTGTCCCTTACCACTGATTGTCCTGTCGGACAGGGTTCCCCCGGCGCGAGTAGCTCACAAGTCTAGACTTGCAGCTAAAAGATCCACTTTGTTGACACTGTGTTAATTCTACACAGTACAGTACATTAATCTCCTCTTCTCCCTTTATATATATATTCTATTTTTTCGTCTTACTATTGCTTTAGTCTATATCTAAATTTTAAAGTGATTCTTCCATAATTCTTAGAATACCTTATATGTTATAGGAAAATAGTAATTCTTTAACTCTTTAATTCTGATTATCTCCTTACTCGGAACCTATATCCCTCATCTTTTTCCCTAGTTTCTTTTACTCCCTATATAGTTTCAACTCTCATATGGCAGTGAATACATTCTCTTCCTCCCACTCCTTGCGCATAATTTCATGGAATGTTAATGGCCTTACACATTTTATAAAGGGTAAATAGTTCTTTCCTACCTTAAAACCGAAAGAACTGATATAGCTCTCTATCAGGAGACTCACCTTAATGCTTTGGAATCTTTTAAGTTACAACGGGAATGGGTGGAAAAGTTTTCCACTGCGGACTGTCTGCGCAACCTCTCTCTGAGATGAATCCACAGCGAAAATGTGGTGTTGCCATCCTTTTGCACAAATCCCTACCTTTCTCAGTCATTAAAACATAGACTGATCCTGAAGGTAGATATGTCTTTGCTAAATTGAAAATTGGAGGAAAAATCTTCTGTGTTGGCTCAGTTTATGCACCAATAGGTGCTAAGCGCTCCTATGTTCTCAACCTAAATCGTCTTCCTTTAGAAATCGGTGCATCCAGTTATGTCATTGGTGGTGACTGGAATTTAGCTTGTGATGCAATTCTAGATAAAACTGACCCCTTAGACAGATGTAACGCTGCTGACATGGCATTCTTGGGAGATATTACAGCAGACCATGGATTAATAGATCATTGGTGTCTCTGTCATCCTTCAGATCAAGAATATATATTTCTTTCCTCTGCTCATGGTTCACAATCCAAAATAGATTATTTTCTTGTCTCTCATCCAGTAGTTGCGCTTTCTACCGAGTCCCATATTTTGGACGCTGCCATTTCGGATAACTCTCCAGTTTTATTGCCCTTGAACTTGGTCTAACTTTCTGAGGTTGAAAGCTATGGAGCTTGAATATTCAAAAGTACTGTTCACATCAGGGCAAATCTCAATTACGCTCCCATTTTACTGAATACCTGAATAACATTAAATCATACGTTTCTTCTTCAAGAATTGTTTGGGCAGCTGCAAAGGCAACTATTCACCGACAATTGATGAGAGACACAGCTCTGGCCAATAAAGCAGCATCTCTACGCCGTACTGAACTTGAGGCTCAAATAATCTCTTTAACTCGTCTATATACTTCCCAACCTACCGCAAGTAAGCGCAAAAGTCTGGAGTTAGCTAAAATGGAACTCAATAACTTATATACTTCCTAAGTAGAATATGCCCTTTACAGTTTAAAAGGAAGACATTATGAGCAAGGCGAAAAAGCAGGACGATTACTCGCGGTACAATTTAAACAACATGAAGGCTCTATGGCCATCCCAGCAATATGTACTGAATCAGGTGAAATCTTCCCTAAACCGCTAATACTTTCACATCCTTCTATAAGAAACGTTATACTCCCGAAAATTCAATAACTGAAGAACATATAACCACTTACCTTAAGAATATTGATCTCCTGTGTCTTCCAGATGAGGTCGAGGCAGTTACTTTGCGGTGATATCAGTAGAGAAGATATTGCTGCAGTCATTTCCAAATTGCCTTATCATAAATGTCCAGGTGAAGACGGTTTCCCTGCGGAATACTACACGTGGTCTGGAGAGGAAACAATTGAAATTCTTCATTCTGCTTTCCATAAGGCTATCCAGTCCTCTTCTCTTGGACCTATTTCGAATGAGGCATTAATTGTGGTTATTCCTAAACTGGGCAAAGATCCGTTAGTTTGTGGTAGCTATTGGCCTATTTCCGTAATAAATGGAGATGTCAAAATACTGGCAAGTATTTAAGCGGCGAGGCTTTGAAAAGTCATTCCCTCCCTTATACATCATTCGCATGTTGGTTTTGTCCCAGGTCTATCATCCAGAAATCATCTTAGAATATTTGACCATACCTTATGGTCTGCTAGAGATTTAATGGAAGATGCAGTCGCTCTTTCTTTGTTGCAGAGAAAGCATTCGACCCCATTGACTCGGTTTATCTGTTTGCCAATATGAAACATTTCGTTGTAGGTGAGAAGTTTATTTCTATGGTTCGCTTACTATATATCAACCCTAGAGCTAAGGTTAATTGTGGAGGTTTTCTTTCTGATCCTTTCTCAATTCAAAGAGGTACCCATCAAGGTTGCCCATTGTCACCTCTCTTATTCTTATTAGCGATGGAACCTCTTGCTTCCCTTATTGGTCACTCGTCTTAGATTCAGGGCATACCTATACCGGGAAGAATTTCCAAATTATATTTATACACTGATGATATTCTTCTCACGAATAAAGATCTTCCCATTCCTTACCAAATTCGCATGAAAATATTAAGCAGTTCTCAGTGATTTCTTGTTATAAAGTGATATAGGCCAAAAGTGAATCTCTACCACTCTCTCCTTGTACCACAAAAAGCTTCGATAGATGGATATCCTTTTTGCTGGAAATCGTCTCAATTAAAATATTTAGGAATCCTGATCAATCTTGGATTGGAGAGAATGGTTTCAGATAACATTTCTCCTCTCATAGCACAAATGGAAATTGATTTTGCAAAATTATCTCTTTTGAGTTTCTCCATGTCTGGAAGAACACAGGCGGTGAGAATGGTTACTTTGCCCCGATTTACTTATGTCTTAGGAATGCTTCTGATTATTATACCCCTCACCACCGCACTTTGCCGCATAAACTCAGGCATTCGATCCTTTGTCTGGGGAACTATGCAACCTCGTTTGTCTGCTGCTAAACTAATAGCACATCGCTCTCATGGTGATCTAAGTTTACCATCAATAGAGCACTACTCCCTAACTTTATACCATTCACAGCTGCCTTACTTGCTCCCAGGTGCAACTGACTCTCCTTAATGGGTCTCAACAGAACGCTCAATACTTAAATGTGAGAACGTCTTAATTTTCTATACAATGTTTGTAAACCTAGAATTACACCTGCACATCCCATGCTCTATTCCACATATCAAGCATGACAATGTGCACATCGTCTATTGAGAACTGCCCATCATTTACATTCTAAAGCTTCAATCTGGAGTAATGAAAGTATTCGTATAAATGGATGAGCACTTTTCTGGCCTGAGTGGAGCTCGAGAGGAATCTTAATCTTAGATCAGCTTATAGTAGGTGGTGAACTGAAATCTGTTTACCTTCTTTGTGAAGAAATTGCTCTTCCTTTACATCAGGCCTCAAGATACTTACAACTTCAACATTGTCAGAAGAGTTGTCTTGGCCCACCGCCTTGGACATTACAAACTTTGCCGATATTGACTTTTCTTTATACTTGGTGTCGGCATAAAGGTGTAATGTCGGGTTTATATAATACTCTGATTAACCATTTATACTCCCAGGCACTTCTTACTGCTCTCCGTGATAAATGGAAGGAACGTCTACATATTACTATAGACGAAGATACCTGGCCAGGCATGTTGGAAGCCGTGGACTAGGGCATTCGTGAAGCACAAATTAAGTTCTGTATTTTTAAAACTTTACATGATTGGCATTGGACTCCCTTAAAGTTGCAAAAAGCTGGATTATCATCAAATTCTAGGTGTTGAAAATACTCTGGAGCTAATTGTGACCTTCTACATATATAATCTGTGAGTGTCCCATTACAAAGAATGTTGGTCACAAATAGAAGCTGGATTCTGGAAACTATTCCTCTTACACTTCCTCTTACAGGTGCCACTATTTTGCTACATGACCTTAGAAGTTTTCCTAGTATTTCACGACCTCAGAGTAGCTTCTTACACACTGCACTTTCTACTGCTAAGCCATGTGTTTTAAGACTGTGGCAATCACCTAAACCGCCCTCCAAAGAGGATTGGATGGTTGCATTGATACAGACAGCATCATATGAACATGTAATCTATAAGATGCAAGACCAAGAACAAATGTTCCAGCAGGTGTGAACCCCCTTTCATCAAAATTCCTGTAATTTTACTTCCCTTTTCTTTTCTTTCCTTTCTTTTATATATATATATGTAATATTGCCTTTTTTACTTCTCTCTTTCGTCCTTTTTCCTCTTCTTCATTAAGTTACAGGTGTATCCTATTTGTCCCATACTGATTTATGTATTATAATATTGTTCTGTATGTTTGTGTAATTGTATATCTTTAATCTCCAATAAAGAATTATGACAAAAAAAAATACAATGCACCCTACCTTGTGGGCAACACGACCTGCTAACATTTAAAAGGGAGGTTTTTATCTGTCATAAACGGTTGTTTTAAAAGGTGTCAATGCAGGTTTTGCACTGCATCAATCAGGCTATAATGGTAGGCCAGAAGCCATGTTTTCTTTTGTCATACTAGTGGATGGCACAATAACTACTGCAGTCCATGCATGGGGGTATTTCCACACCATTTACTATGACTTCTTAGAAAAGTTAATTATGTCATTCAGGGAGTAGCCAATTTCCCCATGTTTTAGGGGTCAGATCTCATACAATGGGCACTGGACATCAGTATTCCACTGTGCAGCACTGGACATCAGTATTCCACTGTGCAGAGTTGACAAATAACCAATAAAATAGGGTTCAGCAAAAAAGGCAAACAATTTGCAGTGATAACGCAAGGTAGGCAGATCGGCAGTGATCACTGATGTGCACAATGGCCATTCACTCTCAATGGCATCAATTTATGCCACCAACCAGGGGTTAGAAGCTTTCCTGTGACAGCCCAGCAATAAATAGATAACTGGCATTGCACCAGAACTATAAATCCTAAGTGGTGCATTCAACCTAGTGATGTGCCCACATCAATGAATAGTGCAAAAGTCTTGTGGGGCAACTTTGGATAGATATACGCAGATGGTAAATGATGGTTTGTTGTTTTAGGGTTATAAGATGCATGGAATTATAGCAATACCCTGGCTATGGTCATCGAGAAGATGGTCAACATCCAGCTCACCCGCTACCTCGAAGACAACAGCATCCTAGACCACTCCCAGTCAGGATTCCGCATCAACCACAGCACCGAGACCACCCTCTTTGCCGCCACAGAAGACATCAGGATCCTACTGGACAACAGCCCTCATCCTTCTGGACCTCTCCGCCGCCTTCGACACCATCTGCCACAGCACACTACGCACTCGACTCCATGACGCAGGGATCCGAGACAAGGCCCAGGACTGGACTTCCTCCTTCCTCTCCGGCAGAACTCAGAGAGTCCGCCCTCCCCCGTTCCGATCCGAAGCCTCCGAGATCATCTGCAGCGTCCCACAGGGCTCCTCCTTCAGCCCAATGCAGTTCAAGGTCCACATGGCGCCCCTCGCACGGATCGCCCAACATCATGACCTCAACATAATCTCCTACGCCAACAACACGTAACTGATCCTCTCCCTCACCAAGGACCCTCTCACCGCCAAATCCAACCTCCACCAGGGAATGAAGACCGTCGCCGAATGGATTGAGGACAGCCACCATAAACTGAACACAGACAAGACGGACATCCTCATCCTCGGGCCCAACCCCTCAGCATGGGATGACTCCTGGTGGCCCGCATCACTGGGGACACCCCCCGCACCCACCAACCACGCACGCAACCTGGGAGTCATCCTCGACTCGAAACTCACCATGACCAAACAAGTCAACTCTGTCTCCTCCACCTGCTTCAACACCCTCCGTATGCTGTGCATGATCTACAGATGGATCCCGACAGACACAAGGAAAACAGTCACCCAGGCCCTAGTCAGCAGCAGACTGGACTACGGAAACCCCCTCTACGCCGACGCCCCGACCAAGCTCATCAACAGACTGCAAAGAATCCAGAATGCCTCAGCACATCTGATCCTCGCGTCCTGCGCCACGACCACATCACCCCCCACCTCAGGAACCTGCACTGACTCCCTGTCGACAAAAGAATCTCCTTCAAGTTCCTGATCCACGCACACAAGTTACTCCACAGGAGCGGCACAGCCTACCTGAACAGTCGACTCTCCTTCTACGCACCCAACAGGAAAATCTGCTCCGCAGACCTCTCCCTGGCCACCGTCCCACACATCCGTAGAACCACAGCCGAGGCAGACCCTTCTCCCATCGTGCCTCCACAACCTGGAACACCCTCCCCCTCATCCTACGACAAACCGAAGACCTTCTAACCTTCAGGAGACAACTCAAGACCTGGCTGTTCGACCTGTAGCAACAGCACCCCCGCTTTTCCCCCCTCAGCGCATTGGAACCCTTGCGGGTGTGTAGTGCGCTCTACAAATTAATTATTGTATTGTATTGTATGGACTACTCACACTAGTCTCTTGTACATGAACAAGTACCAAAATAGATTATCTGTCTAGTAGATAATGCCTAGTAGAAAACTTGGAGAGAGTTGATCAAGGTCTTCAGGCAATATTGGATCATGGTTCAGTCACTGCCAAACTTCACTTGCCAACCCAAGGAGGCAAGGAGGGCAGGACCATGGAAGTTAAATGATGATGTACCTAAAAACTCCATATTATGAGACACTGTAAAGATGCAGATTAAGGAATATCTAACCCATTACATCATAGTTGAGGTGGAGGGTTCACTGACAAAATATCGAAGTTAAAAATAATGAAGTAAAAAATATTGATGTCAAAATATAGAATGCAAAAATATTGAATCCCCATACTTAAACAGGTACACAAATATTGAAAACAAATTGACGTAAAAAATATTGTTGTACAAAATATCGAATTATATATATATATATATATATATATATATATATATATATATATATATATATATATATATATATATATTTCGGACTCAACCTCAACACGTAGTCTGAAGAGGAGACGACAACAATGTGATGAAAACTTCTTTATTCTCTATTTTCGCCGCTTTTCAGCGCGTTTCGCCTGACCCAGCAGGCTTGGTCACGAATAAAGTTTTACAATTACAAACAACATTTAAAGTGCATTAACGTCATGTGATACATCACGTGACACATAAAATCATGAAACTGAACAACAGACTAATAATGTCTTCTGTGGTGTGTGTTTCCATCAAACAAATAAAATTCATTTATATATATAAAGTAGATTTGATATAAATAAAAAATGTATCATGAATATACTTAAGTATAAAGAGTTAAATACACATACATAATAATTCATATATATTTCCTTTAAAACAATTAATAAACTATTAATTTTAATTTATTTTATAATATTAAAATTATGTAGAAATTGACATACGTGATCAAGACTCGTTGAGTCGAAATGCGTAATTGAAAATAAAAGCATCACTGTCAGGGCTCACTGGAGGATTCCTCCCCACAGTCCTGTTGTGGCTCTGATGTCAACCTCTTCCTCACAGTTTTCCTATCCCAGGACCCATCCTGCCTGGAGTTGGCGAGTGTGCTGGCGACATTGGACATATAAGATGGCCGCCAGCACACCCGCTGTTTAGTGGTCTAGTTTTCTGCCCTCGCTGTCTAAGCACAGGTGAAGTGCGCGCGTCAACATTTCTCGGCGCCTTTCACCGAGGATATTCTACAGAAAGGACTTACTTTTGGAGCATCGTGTTTTAGTCAGCTAGGGCCGCTCGTCGAAGTCATCGTGTCTTTAACGTCGGGTCCGGTGTAAGAAAAAGAATACCGCAGGTTAGTGTTTGGGGCATGGCGCATGTTATCTGAGATATTTGTTAGTGCGCAGGTTCCAAGGGAAAGCAGTTGTGACTGAGTATGCGCAATACAAATTAAGGTCAGTCGGCTAAAAAACATAGTGCCCATGAGTTAAAGGAAGCGTCTTAGTGGGAACATATCTATTACGAGTATTAACGAAAGTGACAGGTTTACAGTGATATAGAGTTTCGGGTATCTGAGTATCTCTACAGTTGACTAAGGTGAATTCACATTAAACATTGAGTTTTGAGACCTCATTACGTTAGTTATTTGATTGAAGCAAAAACTCGGCTGAGTTACCGGACCTCTTCAATTTATTGACACAGTTTCAAGAGGAGAACTTAGTTTGTTATTAGGTGCAGTTGAGAATTATCATTGTGCCTTTTAGTTATTGCTTATGCTATAGTTCCAGAGCAGGTTATAAGTTGTCAAGGACCACAGGTCTTACTTAACTACTCTTCACTGAATCTACCAAGAGAGAATTACAAGAAAAAGCTAGAAATTCAATTAGTAAGTAAATAAGCATTTATACATAACCACATAAGTTAATTGTAGAATTTAAGAATAATACTTACCAATCACTTTTCTTTAAGACAAGTAGTATTGGACTTCTAGCGATCCTAGATGATTAAATGAAAGAAGAAGATAAAATAAAAAATCATTCTACATAACAGAAGAGAGGCAAGACCTAAGAAGGTTCCCGGTAAGAGATAATACAGTTGTTAAAAAAGAAAAGGTAATTGTGCTGTAAAAGGAAAAAAGGTAACAAGGTAATTAACGTGCATTTGTTACAGCTCTGAAGAAGATCAAGACGAAAAAGACAGTGAACCAAAATGACAACAGGGCAGTCTCTTCTTTATCCCATTCCCCTTTCCCCCCTTGGTACTTACCTGTAACGGATAACCTAGCTCCTTGCAGGTGAGTCTTGAGTGGGGAGTTGGGACAAGGCGTCAGTCTGCTCCTGTGTGTTTGAGAGTTATCAGCCCCTGACAATCATTGAGCACTGCATCCCCTGAGTGTGCGTCTTTATTGGACTTTAGGTAATATATGTATATATATGTATATGTATATGTATATATATATATGTACATATATATATATATATATATCCACTGAAAAAACCCATAGCTTTCAGGGACGTCATAGTTAGTTGTACATTTCACTCGTACAAAACCAGAGAAATTCCCCTGTTATAGTTAGTTCGGCTAACTATAACTCGCGCCCCCGCAATGCACTGCTGATGACCTCACATATTACATCATTCATGACATGGTCAGTGACATCAATGATGACATCTCAAATGAAATCACTGATGACATCATCCACGTGACAATCTGATGCACCTCCTCACACCCTAATATAACCTTTGATAAACCTCCTGTAAAATACAGAGTTCCATTTTCAAAACTATTGAGAGACCGAAACCAGTTACTACAAACACACTCACTAATTCCTAGGTCTACAGACACATGCCCTCATTTCCCCATACAACCATTCATAAATGTAGTCACTAATCAATACAATATTATCATATGCACTCATACAGCTATACAGACACTGGCACACCACCATTCATCCTACTCACTCATGCACTCATTGTAGTCAGTCATGGAAAGAATGAATCATAGTTCCATTTACTCACCTACACAGTTATGCACATACCACCTCATTTATTCATACATATACTAACTCACTCTCTTATATAATCACTAATACAAGTATACACTGATCCATACAGCCAGTCTCACTTTCAATAACTCTCACATATAGTCAGTTATATACTCCAACTCTCACATACACTGCCTTTTACATATGTAGTTACTTGGACATATACCACTGAGACATCCAACCTTTATTTATTTATTTATTTATTTATTGAGAGGCTTGTAAAGCGCACGGCTACCTCCAACCTTTCACCAACACATCCATACATACCCTCACCCACCCATACAGCTGTTTCCACATGCACTCTTAAACGTATATACCCAGTGAATCAACCACTCACATATCTATGCACAGAGTCACACACCTCTCACCCACCCCCACACACTCAGTCTTCCATACAAATACTCAGTCAACCAATCAATAACCCATAGACACTCAAAAACAGACATACTGATACAGACATGCAGACAGTTTAGTTACTAACCCGTGCATTCAGTAAGACAAATTTAATCACTCACATATACAGTCAGTAATGCACCTACTAAATCCTTCAACCAGACACTTATACATCCAGTTATTCTTCAATACGAGTGAAATGTCCAACTAACTATAATGTCCCTGAAACCTATGTTTTTTTTCAATGAATTGCTAAGGTCTTTCAAAGGCTAATTTCTAACCATAACGTGCCTGAAACCCATGGTTTTTAAGTGCTAATTTCTAACTATAACATCTGTAAAACCTATGGTTTTTTTCAGTGAATATATATATTGGCTCGCAGAGGGAGAGCTACGGGCCGTCGGGCCTGCTAGCAAGGACACACCTACGAGCTAACCGGATGGCTCACAGAGGTAGAGCTGCCGGCCGATGGCTAGCTGGTGTACAGCTGCGAGCCGCAATTGATTCTGACCATGATATAACACACATACATCATCCTCTACAATATCAACAACACACGAAACAATGTTGTGTAAATACACTTATTTACTCTGGAATAATGAAAAATGCTGCCGCATCTTAAAAGGCATTCCATACATTATGACTGTGTCACAACGTATAGGTTGCTTTAAAAAAGTACTGTGTCCTCCCTCACAGGGCAGTTTCGATTACCTAGATTTGGCCTTCCATTCCGACCTTGAAGGCAGACTTCCACAAGCTGGGCCGAATAAGAGCCTTATTGTCCCAGAAATAACTTTCTTTCACTTCTGACCTTGAGACTTCTGTCCTGCAGGTGACCAACACGACAACAGAAGTTCATAATATTTTAAACACTGATCTCCCACAACATTTTGCTGAACTAATTCATTCTATTTTCAATGCTTCACACACAACATGGTAAGTGCATTTTTTTAGCTTCTGAGATCTTGCCTTGTTTCAAACTATTTTTGGTGTGATCCCTGCTTTCATTCATTCTATTTTCTCGAGTGTTTTCGTCAGGTTGCCACTTCGACTAGCTTTGACTGCCGGAGTTTTCCTCTTTATCTGCATGCTCAGAAATGGCTGCTCCACTTGTGCTCGTTCACAACCCAGCCCTACTACAGCTACTTTGCAACCGCATGCTGGACTATTATGGTATCTTGCCGCTGGCCACTCTCAGCATGGCTTACAATTTGTCTTTCCACTATCCCTGGTATACTTGCATCCAGTCAGTGTTCTCATGCATGTGCAGTCCCTTCCAATGGGCGTTGGATCTATGCCTCACAAACACAGCGTCGTCTGAACTGGATTTTCCTTTACTGTGGACCCTTTGGTGAATCATGAGCGTGAATGTTCCGGTATTGGTTTCATGGCCTATGCTGCTGCACTTGGTGTACTAGCTCAGTGTGATGTATGTACAGCTGCACAAGATTTTCTCCAACAGAGTTACATTGAGTACCATGCAAGTTGCCCTGCTATGGTGCTGGAAGCACCGATAATCAATGAGCATGTTTGCTCCTTCAAATTTCTGAATTGGATGGCGTCAACTTTTGCAGGCGAAAAACATGTTTCCTGTTGGAAGCTGTTGCAGCTTACTGCTCTTACACACTGATGGATTAATTTGGCAGTGCTACATAAGTTTGTTATGCGAGTTACAGGGTGCCAACGAACATTCCTAATTTAGCATGAGTTCGTACCTTACATCACAGCCATTTTAGCCGCTTTTTCCACACTACTGTAAACGCATTGCTTCTCGTAAACACTTCTGTTTCCGCTGCTTCGCATGGGAACTTCCTTTCACTATTTCTACTGTGCACTGACTTCTCGTCTGTACACCGTATTCAAGAGCAGAAATCAACATTGCTGGTTATTCAGCTTTGGTCCATCCCACATACATATAGACATAACATGGAACAAACCTCTGCTTCTGGAATTTGGAGTGCTTTTAATATTGCACAGGATGCAAATGAAAAACACTTAGAGAACAATCTTTCCTGAGAAACAGCTGTGCTTGTCTGGAGGGGGTTCTGCTGTCCAAGCCCAGAGGTCTTCCACTGATATAATAAACATGGCTTGTAGCACGTGGAGGGTCATAAGCGCTATTTGGCTTAATCCACTGACATTATAATATACTTTCCCCATTTTTACTTAATGCAATTTTAACTATGCTGAATATATTGTTTACATGCATTTCTTTGCTCACCCTAGCACGTGTTCTACTATTTTAAAGAGCTTATTTGTTGAAATAAACATTTTAAACTATACAAAGTCTCTAGTTACTCACATTGTGAACAAGTATCAGTGTCTAAGCGAAAGACTGTCTTGTTCCCCCGAATTCTGAGAGAACATCAGTTGCGTTGTTCTAGGATATCTAATCATTGGTAGCTCCGCTGTAGTACGGAGAATGAATCAGGTCTTCCACTAATATAATAAACTATGTTCTTAGCATACAGAGGGTGTTAAGTGCTATTTGCCTTAATCCACTGACATTATTATATCCTTTCCCCATGTGTCCTTTATGCAATTGTAACTATGCTGATTGTATTATTTACATGCATTTCTTTGCTCACCTTAGAACATGTACTACATTACAGAGCTCGTTAGTTGAAATAAAGTTGAAATAAACCTTTTAAACTATACAAAGTCTCTGGTTACTCACGTTTTGAACAGGTATGAGTGTCTAACCGAGTGTCTTGTTCCCACAAATTCTGAGAGGACCTGAGTCGTATTGTTCTAGGATATCTAATCATTGGTAGCTGCGCTGAAGTATGGAAAACAAATGACATTCTATAGCAAGCCGGATAGTGGTTTCTGTGCACTGAAGCGTGTTTTTCGTACACCACAACATAACGAAGTCCTGGTTTCCTGTGACGTGGGGAGCGAGCCGGTTATGTGGGGAGAGGGACCGTGAAAGGGGTATCTTGCACAGACAGAGCTGCGGTATATTTGGAGTGTTGCCTAACAGAGGTAGAACTACGGCACAATGGCTTGTAGAGGGAGAGATGCCAGCTCACAGACTGAATCACAAAAGGGCTAGCAACATTTCCTAGTTTCAATCATTCACCGCCAATCAACCGCAAGCTCGTGCTCGTAACCCCTCAGCCAATCACGTCACAATTCCCAAATATCGATATCTGTCAAATTAGATTTTTCTAAAAAAATACTGAACCGATTTAAACCATTTAAACAAAAGCGTACTTTCTGGACCAAGTCCTTTTTCCCTGCCAAATTTGGCGTAATTCTGATCAGCAGTTGGACCTGTAGCCTTGTGTAAAGTTTTCTATGGCAAATGCATTGAGAAAACATGTTTTGAGACCGTCTTTTTTCTCAGCCCCCCTTGACCATTCACTCCCAAACTTTCAAGATAATAGCTGATCAAAAAAGAGAAACTTTTTGGTAAATTTCCTAAAGATTCGTCAAACGATGCCAAAGTTATAATCACATGGAGCGCTCCAGGATGGGGGCAGCACAACCCCACCTCCCAACATGAGTGAAGCCCCGGGGCTGCGGGCCCCAGTGGGCCTCCCATCCTCTGCGAACCCCCACTATTATTATGAAAAAAATGCCCCCGGAACCTAGCCCACCCAGAGGCCTCATTAAATTAAGACTCGAGAACCCATGTGAATTGCGCTGTTTTTTTCTTTTTTATGTTTTGTTTTGGCCCTGAGTGCCTTCTGGGACCCCCTGAGCAGGCCTAGGGGGTCAGGGTGTTTCTACCCTGCCCCCTTCTCTTGTTTTATATCTTTGTTTCTCTGTTTTTTGGTGACTCGCTTCTACAGAGTCACCAGATGGCTGCCAACCATTCTTGGTTTGGAGTGTTCGCAGCCAATCACAGTGAAGCTTGTGCACGGGACTTAGGCTCCACCCAGATAGTGAAACCTTTATTTTTCTAATTTCTCAGCAACTACTGAATGGATTTACTCCATTTTAAAGAAGTCCGTTTTCTGAGCCAAGCACTATCCTTCTGCTAAATGTGGGGTAATTCCGTTCAGTAGTTTTGGCTGTAGCCTTGTCCAAAGTTTCCTGTGGGAAATTGATTTTTAGACTCATTTTTTTAATTTCTCAAAAACTAAAGGAAAAGCATTTTTTGATTTGCTAATAACTTTGGCGTCATTTGACGAATCTTCCTGAACCGCCAGTAGGTAATATATATATATATAGATATATATATATATATATTCACTGAAAAAACCATAGGTTATAGTCGATATATAGTTAGGAATTTGCATTTACAAAACCTTGAAAATTCAATGAAAAAACCATAGGTTTTAGGCCATATATTGTTAGAAATTAGCATTTACAAAACCTTATTTTACTCGCATAAAACCATTGAAATTCCATATATAGTTAGATGCGCTAACTATATATCGCGCACCCGCAATCCACTGCTGATGATGTCACATATTACATCATTCATGACATGGTCAGTGACATCACTGATGACATCACTGATGACAACTCAAATGACATCACTGATGACAACATCCAGTGACTGTATGTTTCTGTAAAGTTAAAATATGTCTTACATATTGAAGAATGAGTGGATGTATAAATGTCTGGATGAAGGATTTAGTAGGTGCATGACTGATTGTATGAGGGAGTGATTAAATGTGTCTCACTGAGTGCATGGATTAGTGATTAAACTGTATTAATTTGTGCATCATTATATCTGTTGTTCTGTAAACTGCTGCATGTGTTGATCAGTAGCTATATGAATAACTATATGGGTTATTGATTGGTTGCTCAAGTATTTGTATGGGAGACTGAGTATGTGTGTGGGTGGCTGGGAGGTGTGTGACTCTGTGCATAGATGTGTAAGCAGTTGATTCACTAGGTGTATGAGTTCAAGGGTGCATGTGGAAACAGCTATATGGGCGGTTGACTGTGTGCATGAGTGTATTGGTGAGTGAATGGATATCTCAGTGCTACATGTCAAAGTAAGTACATATGTAAAACACAGTACATGTGAGAGTTAACATATATAAATAACTGTGCATAAGAGCCAGTGAATGTGTGAGTGGCTGTATGGATCATTGTGAACATGTATCAAGGATTGTATAAGAGAGTAAATATGTGTTAGAATATGTTTCAATAAGTAAGGTGTGTATAACTGTATAGTAGAGGAATTGGAGGTGTGTTTGATTCTTTGCATGACTGTCTAGGTGTATGAGTAACTCCATGGATGAGTGACAGTCTGTGAGTGTCTGTTTTCACTGAGTGTATCTAAGGATATATCAGAGTCTGTAGAGGTTCATCGTATTAACACATGAATGATGTCATCTGTGATGTTGTCAGTGATGTCATTTGAGTTGTCATCAGTGATGTCATCAGTGATGTCATTTGAGATGTCATCAGTGATGTCATTTGAGTTGTCATCAGTGATGTCATCAGTGATGTCACTGACCATGTCATGAATGATGTAATATGTGACATCATCAGCAGTGGATTGCGGGTGCGCGATATATAGTTAGCGCATCTAACTATATATGGAATTTCAATGGTTTTATGCGAGTAAAATAAGGTTTTGTAAATGCTAATTCCTAACTATATATGGCCTAAAACCTATGGTTTTTTCATTGAATTTTCAAGGTTTTGTAAATGCAAATTCCTAACTATATATCGACTATAACCTATGGTTTTTTCAGTGAATTTCAATGGTTTTTTAATAGCAAATATGAAAAGCTTTAAAATGTCAAGTACGTGATAGATAAAAACATTTTCGTATTTATGCACGCTGATGTGCTTTGAACGCTGCCCCCCTCCCCTCTTTTCTCTTAGTAGTACTCTATCTTTGCCGAAAGTGAAGAGTAGTTAACGCAGGCCTTTACCCCCGTTGTAATCCGTCCTGCCTGCTTGTCTCTCCATTTGATTGATTATTATCCAAGCATTTACTGTTTTACAATTGATTCTCTTTGGTTCATTCTCTATTTACAAACAAGCACAAAGTCGCAATACTCTGTTTAGTCTTTGCAGATCGTGAAAAATCGTGTAAAAAAATAAAAGTAATCGAGCAAAATCAGTAGGCCACTAATTGGATCTCTTTTTGACCTCGCTAAAATAGAAATATTATAAACAACCCTTCATGAGAAATACGAAAATAGTGAGATGAACTGAGCTCCACACCATGAGGGCTGCAAGACAGCTCGGCTCCGTCACCCATCCCGCCCAAAATAACGACAAACCCTATGCAAATATTAAAAATATAGACAACACACCAGCAAAGAAAGAGGGTAAAACATTTTATTAAATAACTATTTACATAACTATTTTATACTTTTTATTGCCCGATCCGGCTAGCTCAATCGATCGAGCATGAAACTCATGCACTCTGATAGCAAGCGTTGCTACTGATGCTATGCAGACCAAAACTGGTTTTCAGTTTGTACATTTTTCTAGATTTTTCAATCCAAGGTTGGTTGACTTTGTAGAACGATGGCTTCAGATTTTCAACATTCGGTGTGGTGGCGCGGACTGGGAGGGGGCGCTTCGCTCCTGCCCCCTCCCCAAGTAAGATTTTCATACGTGAAAGTACGTTAATGGTTTTGGTCCCTGAGTTGCTTCAATGTCACTGCCATTCTCAAATGGGATAAGTTCTGGATGTTGGGTGCCATAGTTCAGAGTTCTGAGCAGCGCTTGTAACACTGTCTGAAGCTTATTTCCACCTACTGCAGCTTCACTATTCTCAAAGTAAGTGAGTGTCGTTTGTGGACCTGACTGCATTTGAAAAGAATGTGATATGTTACCTTCCTAAACAGCTTGACGGAGGCCCCCGAGGGGCGGTGTGATGGCCATGGACTCGGAGAAGACGCTTGGCTCCGACCCCCTCCCCAAGTCTTATAGCACTGGTGTAGCCTGAGATCGCCCCCGACATAGGCGGCCGGCTCCCGGGGTCCGGCGGAACTTTTTGCCTTTTGATGACTCTGTCCCACAATCCGTTTGACCTGAAGACACGCTGTAGTGGGGCGCCCCTTTACCGTTTCAGTTGCCATTCCGCCCGCTTTTGCTACACTGTGCCTCTTCCGCCATTCAGCTGTTTACCGCCCGCTCTTGCGACTACAGCGTCTCACTCACCATGTAGTTGAGTTGCTCCCGCTCTTGCGGTGCAGCGATAGGCGGCTGCCACAGGACTTTCAAAATGGCGGCCGGCTCTTCGGTTTTGGGCCTGGTCCACTAAAATGGCCCTGGGACACCTTGGAACTCAGACGCTTCCCTGATAGGGCTTGGGTCCCATTCTCGAAAGCGTCCCCTCAGCCGTGAAGATTCTACAAAAGTCTTGGGGGCCCCCGACTCCCGCAGGCTTCTGGTGGGGAGCGGCTGCCATGTCTGCTCGTGGAATGGCCACGACGGAGCTACGAGATGGTAGTGCTCTCATGCTGACGCCAGCTTTAGTCTGAAACATCCAGAAACACTGTAGACTACCAATTCGATCAGTTCCGGTAGCGCCCCAACATGACCCGGAAGAGAAGAACTTGCCCTCCCCTCTTTGACTGATGGTTCTTGTTGCCTGTCCCCTCTGTTGTCATTTAACAGAACTTTTTGGACTGCTGAAAGGGGTTGTGTTCCGAACGCTGGTTGGTGGAGACATTTTGACTATATTCTTGACCTACGTTGTCGCGTAATGCGTTATATGACACGCCGCGTTAGCGCACCCGGAAGTGATCCGGGGTGCGGCGCGCAGCGCGTAACGTAAGCATAACAGGTCATGTGACTTGTTAATAAAACTTTTCATTGGTTCATTTTACTTTTGTTATTTTAATGATGAAAAGCTTGGTCATATGACCTAAAAATTACGCTTTTTATTGTTTTCGAACATTATTTTTTTTAAAACATATATGTTATAATATTCCAGGCTAATGTACTTTCCCGGAAAATTTACAACTGTCCTGCAAGTAAAATATATTCCTTTTTCGAGAAAAAGGGCGTTTCTTCGTTCCATGACGGAGCCGTTGAGTAAAAGAGACTCGGCCTGCTGTCTTAGTCGCCGATACGCCTGATTATCAGATTCTTATCGATCACTTTATGTTGCAGAAATGAAAAACACAACTGCCCTTGACCATTTATCTTTACTGCGTTCCTACATATTATACCTTTTATCCGTCATGTAATTGGACTACTTTATTTCACTTGCCTTTTACTGATTCGAAAACAGTGACTAAAAGTAAAAACTTTACCAATGTAAATACTACTACCATGTTTTGTTTTAAAAAGCTTTATTGTGAAAATGTCAGTATACAAATACGGGCCTATAACCACGTGGGCCGGCCACGGAGCAAACTGGAATCGTATATGATGAGGAGACATTTACATTATGGAGGAACGTAACGAACGAGCCATTAGGTTGCAAGAACTAAGGTGTCTAACAATTGCGGAATCGGTGGACGTACATTTTGTAATTAAAATACGACAGGGCCACTTACAAAAAAGTTATCTAGATATACATTTGCGTGCAAGTACCATGGGTGACGTTAATTCGAACTTTCAATAGTACAGTAATCAATAACACATCAGAACTTAATATCAATAGGGATGTCGAAATATTCAATCAATTCTCGTCCCCGCCCGCCATGAGCATCAAAACTGCATTCATATCTCGTGATATCAAGGTTTTTCAACTAGTACACAACAAGGAGTTACGAGTCCCATTTATACCGGCGCCATTTTGGGCGAGGCCGGGCAGGTCCAAGATATAGTCAAAATGTCTCCACCAACCATCGGCCAGACCAGAACCCCTTTCGGCCCTTTATGCTACAAGATGGTGTCTTCCATTCAGAAAATACTATTGGCAGCATTTTGAAAGGAAACATAAACAGCCGTTCTCCTAGTGAGTTTCACATTGTTACATTTAGGAAGAATGTTGAAGAGTAGTATGTGGAAAATCTGAAGCCATTTTTCTACAAACTCTCAATCAGCCTTGGATGGAAAAAAAATCCTGAAGAATGTACAAACTGAAAACCAATTTTTGTCTGTATAGCATCAACAGCAACGCTTGAGTCAGCTTTGTGTCAAGCCGCCATTTTCATTCACTCAATAGCGTCCCCCTGCACACATTCAGGGACCTGGTCGTGTTTTCAGATGAAACGGATTGTAGGACAAGAAGCAGAAAAGAAAAGGAAAAAAGTTCCGCCGGACCTCGGGAGCCGGCCGCCTATGTCATGTGCGACCTTTGGCCACACCAGGGCAATAGTGAAGCTGCAGCAGGTGCAAATAAGCTTCAGACAGTCTTCCAAGCACTGCTCAGAACTCTCAACTATGGCACTCAACATCCAGGACTTGCCATTCGGATCTTGGCGCCTTGTGCTGGTTCCGACCTATTCACACATCGGTCCACTACTGACATCACCTCTTAAGCCAACGGGACACCCCACGCCGTCTTTCGGCGCAGCATTGTAGGATGGCCACACCAGTGCGGCAACTTGCTGGACACCACCTCGGTGCCATCCGGATCTCGGCGCGTTCGAGTCACTGTGCCGGAAGAGTGACCGGAACTCAGCTGAACACGCCGTCTTTCGGCGCAGCATTGTAGGATGGCCACACCAGTGCGGCAACTTGCTGGACACCACCTCGGTGCCATCCGGATCTCGGCGCGTTCGAGTCACTGTGCCGGAAGAGTGACCGGAACTCAGCTGAACACGCCGTCTTTCGGCGCAGCATTGTAGGATGGCCACACCAGTGCGGCAATTTGCTGGACACCACCTCGGTGCCATCCGGATCTCAGCGCGTTGTGCTGCCTTCGGCCTATTCGCACATCGGTCCGCTACTGACGCCGCCTCACGTGCCAACGGATTTTCTACGCTTTTTGTAGCCCTATGCCGCATAACAGGTCATGTGACTTGTTTATAAAACTTTTCATTGGTTCATTTTACTTTTGCTTTCCTAAAGATGGAAGGCTTGGTCATATGACCTAAAAATAACACTTTTCATTGGTTTAGAACATTTTTTTTTCCCAAACGATGAAAGCCCCACCTTGTTTCTGGATGTTTCAGACTAAAGCTGGCGTCAGCATGAGAGCACCACCATCTCGTAGCTCCGTCGTGGTCATTCCGCGAGCAATCATGGCAGCCGCTCCCCACCGGAAGCCTGCGGGAGTCGGGGGCCCCCAAGACTTTTGTAGAATCTTCACGGCTGAGGGGACGCTTTTCGAGAATGGAGCCCAAGCCCTAGCAGGCAAGCGTCCGAGTTCCAAGGTGTCCCAGGGCCATTTCAGTGGACCAGGCCCAAAACCGAAGAGCCGTCCGCCATTTTAAGAGTCATGTGGCAGCCGCCTATCGCTGCACTGCAAGAGTGGGAGCAACTCAACAACATGGTGAGCGAGACGCTGTAGCCGCAAGAGCGGGCGCAACTCAGCTGGATGGCCGCCACCTGGGGAGGCCCGTTCACGCCGCCTCCCCCACGCCCCGGGCCGCCCCACGCCAATTTTCGGAGCAGCATTGTAGGATACCAAAACCAGTGCGGCAGTTTACTGGACATCACCTGGGTGCCATCAACATCTCAGCGCGTTCTGCTGCCTTGGGACTATTCGCACAACAGACCGCTACTGACGAGGCCTCCCCCCGCACCACCCGGGACGCCCCACGCCAATTTTCGGAGCAGCATTGTAGGATACCAAAACCAGTGCGGCACCCAGGCGACATCACCTGGGTGCCGTCCAGAACTCAGCACGTTGTGCTGCCTTGGGACTATTCGCACAAAAGACAGCTTCTGACAATTGTTGCTTTTTTTGGTGAAAAATGTTTAAAAGTTTTTACAGTTTTTGTTCCGTTCATTATATTTAAAAGTTAATAAAGTTTTATAATCTTACTTTGTTGGAGTGTTATAAATTTTTTTTAAAACGGGTGAATGGGGCCTTGAATCGGGTTATTGTCATGTGTGGGCTTTGCAAGTGTACTGCTACAGGATCGGACATTTCAAACTCAAATGCACGTTCTTTTTCTCACCTTTCCGAAGCATGGAGCGCAATAGCAGGCAGAGAAAGGGTGATGCAAGTGTTGAACACTGCCTAGCCTGGAAGTTGCTGGCAGTGCCCCCCCCCCGCCCGCTCCTGAAAGAGGACACACACACACCGCCGCCCCGAGTACTTCACAGATCTTTAAAAGACCATGCGCTTGTTTATGAGGCTTAAATGGTTTATCACCCCTTCTAGAACCCCTGCATCGACCCTCTGACGTTTCCTGGAAGAATTACCACGTAACACAATACCAAGCCCTGTCAGCTGAAACCCCCGAGGAATCATGGGGCATATTATCAAGGGGGTTTATCTCCGCTTTTTTGGCTTTAAAAGCCAAGAAAGCGGAGATAAAATTATCTCCCTATTACCAAGCTGTCGCTAACACCAGTTAGTGACAGCTAAAAGGAGATAGCGACCATCGTGGGCCCCGCTTTGCATGTCAGTGATAGTGCCCTGAGCAGTTCTTAGCCATGTTATCCAATGGGAGGTGGATAACATGGCTAAGAGCATTTGCTCGATAATACATGAATATCGCTGACTTTTCTGCGATATTCATGCATTGCGGCCGTTTTTTATCGCATTTGCGATAAACCTTGCTAATAGCAAGGTTTATCTGCGATAAAAATCGCCGATGTGCGGCGATAATTTTTGTCTCTAAACAAGTTAGAGACAAAAATTATCGCTAGTTGTTGGTAATATGCCCCCGGGTTTTTGCTTGCAGAAATCGGGAGGCGGGATACTAGCACTGAAATCAGTAGTCTCACGCCTGAATCGGGAGGGTTGGCATGTCTGGATTCTCTACAGCTGGGGCCATAAACTACATCCGCAGGGGTAGGTGATAGCCTGGGACCAGCCTGGCATCTAAAATGGCTGCCGTGCACGACAAAATTGTGGCATTGGAAAAAAGGCAAGATGGCGCAGACAATGTTTATCAATAAGGATTCATTTATAACAAAATATTTTATCGCAGTGACAAATTGGCGGTCAACACTTCCTGATTTCCATCGAATCGAACGTTAACAGACGTCACGCAGCAAAAAAAATAAAAAGCTCACGCACAGCCGCTGGAAGAGATGTATCAACATATATGAGCCTCCTCAGCCACCCTCATGAAACATAGGGGATTAGGATACGTCTCCCGCACCCCCTTATACCTAGTAATTTAATTAAAACGAAGCACAAAATGGCGAATTCCCGTTTCGCTACCAGTTTGCGGCCCAGTTCGCGGCCCGTGAAGCGCTTCTACCGTGAAAAATCATTTTTTTTTTATTTTCCCCACGGGACCCTTTAATAACCCCAACAACATTCCTAGTGGGTCAAGAGGGGTATACCTTGCCCCCTTTCATTAAATTCCCCCTTTGTTTTTCACCTCTTCTTCTCTCTCGATCCTACCGAGAGATAAGATGGCGGCCGCTCCGGACTGTTTAGAATGTTGACAGACACGTTTCGCGAAAAGTAAGCGAACCGGAGCGCAGCCTGGAGCGCTGTTACAGATATATATCTTGATTTAAACGTTAATTTCTCAAAAACTACTGGAGCACATACATTGAGACCTAGCAAAGGCACATCGGGCTAACAGTCCCTACAATTTTGCCAAGTTTCGTGCAAATCCATTCAGCCGTTCGAGCTAAAAGTGAGTCCAACCGCCCTATGGAAATTAACATGGGAAAAACGCCTTTTGGGACCCCCCTTTTTTCTCGGCCCCCCCTCGACAAAACCCCCCCAAATTTTCAAGGGCTGCTCAGAAACAAAATGTGCCATTTTCCTGAAAATTTCAGCCGATTCCGTCCACAAACGCCAAAGTTATTAGACATAGAATTTTCAAAAATCCCATAGGGAAAAAATCCTAACTATATATACCTACTGGCGATAGCCAGTAGGTAATATACATGTGATCAAGGGCTCCAGGGACCGAAACGCGTCATGACGGACAAGAGGGTGCACAGAAATAAATAAGCGCTAAATTTAACCTGAATGGGTCCGTTTCGTTATTCGATTTCCAGTTTCTTTGGGGCGGATGGCGAAGTTCCTGTGATCATGTCATGAATGATGTAATATGTGACATCATCAGCAGTGGATTGCGGGCGCGTGAGATATAGTTAGTACAACTAACTATATCGGAGGAATTTCAATGGTTTTGTACGAGTGAAATGTCCAGCTAACTATAACACCCCTAAAACCTACAGTTTTTTCAGTGAATTTCTAAGGTTTTTTAAATGCTAATTCCTAACTAAATCAGGCCTGAAACCTATGTTTTTTTCAGTGAATATATATATATACATGTTTTATATATATATATATATATACACACATATATATATATATGCATATGTGTGTATCAATAACATAAAATCTAATAACAAAAAACATTCTAATATAAACTAAAACATTAAACTATTTAAAATGTTTCAAACTTTAAACTCCCACTCCAGTGAGAGCAACAGTAGGGAAAGTGTTGGATAGCGGAGGGGTAAACATAACTAATCCCACTCCAGTGAGTACAACAGTAGGGAAAGTGTCAGATAGTGGCAGGATAAAATGTACTATTCCCACTCCAGTCAGTACTACAGCAGGGAAAGTGTTGGATTGCGGAGGGGTAAAAATTACTATTCCAACTCTAGTGAGTGCAACAGTAGGGAAAGTGTTGGATTTCAGAAGAGTTACAAATAACATTCCCACTCAAGTCAGTTCAAAATTAAAAACAAACGAAATTTTAACAAGAATAAAAATATTTAAAAAACAAAATGAATTAAACATTATATAAGTATGTTAAAAATCCGAATACAAATATTTTTTTTAAAACTATTATAATGTTAAATACATATAGAAAATACCTACAAATATTATTTTAAATAAAATAAAAAACTATTTCCAAACAAATAAATATTTTTAATTACAAATTATTTAGAAACAAAACATTAATTGTTACATAAATTTACTTTTTAAAATGTCCTACCCTATAACACCACACAATTCACAACACACATCTAAATTAAAAACTTTGTCAACTAACGTAATTAATTACCAATTTAAAAATATTATTAATTAAAAAACAAAAAACTCATAAAAACAATTTAACTTCCCACACTTTAACCCTATTATCCCCACAACCCACAGTTAAAATACCAGACCTCTTGTCTTTGCCACTGCTTTTTTTTGTAGTCTGATTGCTTATTCAGTGCTTCATAACTGCTTGCTCTGATAGAATCAACAAACAGCAAAATTAGAAGGGTCACCATCTTCCTAATGTTTCAGCCTAATTTATGAAGGATAATAGATACATTCAACTACTGACCTCAGTCCAATTCCGGAATGTTATCAAGTGTGTACATTTGATCAGCACACAGTTTAGCTTTACCTATTTAACTTTACATCCCTGAGAGCCATTACCTTCTTTATTTTTCAGATTGTACAGTTTTGATTTCATTCAGAACATAGTGAAAGTTGACTGTGTTTCATATTAGAAATGATAATGTCCCAGCAGCTCCCAACTATTTTGCATAAAGTTCATCTCAGTATTGCTAACACATACTGTCGTGATTTGCACGTATCGTCATTAACTGGTCATATTTTGAGGGTTATTTAGTTGTAACAATTTGCTTTTGCGGTGCCTCATAAATTACATTGCCAGTCATCATGGCTTTTTCGATCTAAGAATAAAAATATAAATGTATCAATTGAAAATAGGCCTTCTTACCCCATAATACTTCCTTTCAAGGTATACTATGATACTAGCCCTTCGCTATTCGACTTCATACATTCTGAATTTCGTTTCTCCTGTTTTTTTCTGGAAGTCTTCCTTCAGTGTTGGATTATTCCAAACTGGCATGTATTATTTGAGTGTCATAATTTTATCAGGATTGTAAACGCTAATCCAGACTATCGCATCTTAAAGTATCACCTTACATTTTATCTCTCAGAAGAATTCTAGGTGTGTATATTTGTTCAGAAATCTGTGTGCATGCACATCCATAATGAATGCTAAATTTTAGTATCCTGAATTATCAACAGTTCTTAAGGTTTCCATAGTATCTTCAGTTTATAGAAGCAAGCAGCATACTACATTTTGATATTCGGTTGCTCCAACTCATTCTATCATCTGAATTAACATAATTGACAGTTTTGTTATATCATAGAAATGCATTTTTATCGACCTTAACTGTCTAATATAGCATTTAGACAATCTGATAATTACTGACTCCAATAGAACTAATACCATGATTAATACTGATAGTTTACACAATCTACTATAGTCATTCGTAGGTTCTCTATGCTTTTAGAATACTTATTTTTGATAGTTTGATCATATAATTTAGAGTGTGCAAACCTCTGGTGTTAGTTTATACCCAAACCCCAAAAGAAAGAAAAATACATAGGTCCTGTATTCATATCTATCAGAGGATTTCGGGAAGCACATAAGGCTATGCCTAGTAGGCTGAGGAGCGGCCTCGGGGCAATAGTCATTGACATTTGCTGTGGTAGCAATAAATGTGCTATGAGCTCATACTGCTTGTAACAGTGTCAAGTGTGCTGCTTACACAATTATTCAATACTGAATTCTCAGAGTTTAGCTAAAATAACAAATATTTGTTAATATTACAATGAAATAAATCAGTTACCAGGCTCACTCTCAACCTCCCCTTTGCACTCACATCACCTCGCACCTCAAGGAGCTCCACCAGCTCCCAATCGACAAACAACATTCCTCAGACTCCTCACACACACATATACGAAAACAACACACAATGGTCCAGCTCTCTAATTCAAGTTAAGGTTCACAAGAAGTAATTAGTTGTATATAACCATTTATAGATCACATTTCAGCAAAGGAATGGCAGTTCAGCAGAGTTGTTTCATCAAATTCTTTATTTATGACTTCTTTTGCAGCAAGATAAAAAAGGCCGTAGCCAACGCGTTTCGTCCTCTCGGACTTCAGGGCAAAAAACTCATTTCATGATTTTCACGATCGGTCGGCCGGCAAGGTAGCGTGGCGTCAGTAGCGTGGCGTCAAGCATACTGACGCCACGCTACCTTGCCGGCCGACCGATCGTGAAAGTCATGAAAATAAAACAGAGGACGTTTGATACTAACTGACTTCAAACCCTGCAAATCTGGCAATCAAATCTAAAAGAAATACTACACACTTCATTAGAAACATCAGAAAAATGTACAATAGATACAATCAGTTTTAACAGATTTTAGATGGATAAACTACATTTAAGAACAAATTCATCACAGACTGCAAGAAAATGTGTTTTTAGCCCTGAAGAAGTCCAAGAGGACGAAACGCGTTGGCTACAGTCTTTTTTATCTTGCTGGAAAAGAAGTCATGAATAAAGAATTTGATGAAACAACTCGGCTGAACTGCCATTCCTTTGCTGACTACTAATTACTTCTTGTGAACCTTAATTGAATTAGAGTGCTGGACCATTGTGTGTTGTTTTATGTTAAAGTGATACACTTTGGGCCCCATTAGGATGACGGGTGGACTTTTCTGCCCGCCATCCCGTCGTGACAATGGACCACCATAAGGGCGGGGGTCCCATGGGTGATATTAGGATGCTCCCACCACAGTGGCGGGTGCATCCTGCATCCCTAATATTGTGCCATGTTGTGCATAAAACTGCAGGGGCGTACCATAGGTACCCCCCATGTGCACCCCCCCCTCCCCCCCGGAGTCCTTGGGGGCCCGCAATGGGCCCCCCTAGCAGACTCCGCATGCCTTTCCGTGGCGGAAAGGCATTCCTAAATGCACATTGTAATATGGCTGGTGGTGTCAAACAGACACCACCACCATATTGCAGCCTTTTCCACCCAGTCGCAAGTCGACTGGGGCGGAAATGCGTCGGACAGTCTTTCCATCCGCCGAGGACCCCCCAGCCATAATATTATGGCAGGGGGGGTCTTTTCTACTGGGATGGCGGGTGGATTGCCCCCACCGGGCCGGTGGTGACCACCACCAGCCCGGCTGGGGCAATCCGCCCGGCATCCTAATGGACCCCCTTGTATCTTAGGGGATTTAGGGGTTTTGGAACTCCGGTCCTTAGCGCCTTGCCTGTTTAGATACAAATTTACTGAGGATAGGTGCAATTTCGTCTTGACTCAATTCCCGTTCTGTTTGCATTAGAGACACATATACAAAGCCTTACACAATGTTGGCACCATGCACCCCAACATCCACATACATTTCCACAAACTACGAGACACCTCTGCTCAGCCAAAATCCTACTCACACACAACCCCTGCCTAACCAGATCCAGCAGTTGTGCCTTCTCCTACCTTGCTCCTAAAGCCTGGAACGACCTGTCTGTGCACATGAGAACCTCAGGCAAGAAACTGAAGACATGACTTTTCAACTAGCCTCTGCCCTGTCTCCGTCAACACAGCTCCTGCTTCAGCACAAGGATACCCTCCCGGGTGAATTGTGTGCATTACAAATACACAATACATAATGAATATAACAAAATATTATGGTAGAAATACTCCCTCTCACACCCTAAATTTATTATTACACCAATTAGAATAATTGAATGATATCACACATGTATATATTGGAGTTCAATGCCAGCATAAAATGGAAAGAGACATACCAGCCACTTCGATTTAATGCATAGGGTAACATAGCTAATGGCAATAAATAACATGGAGCTTTTCACTATTTATTTGTGTAAATAATATTTTTGTTATTTCCATTTTCTAGTTGATACCATATACCAAGACTGGAGAGGAGTTGTTTCACAGTTGTCTTTGAAGTCAAGGCAAAAAGACATCACAAGGCAAAAAGACAGCGTAGCTGTTCGAAGAGGCACTTTAAAATGTAACAAGCAAGCTACTAAATCATCAATCTACACGGTATGCGATGAACAATATTTGTTGATTTTCTCATTGTCAATATTATATATGTTTCTTTATTGTCTGGGTTAGATAGAGTTACTAATTAACAATAGCAAAGAATATTGTGCAGGGAAACGTTATCCTAGTGGGTCGTCCCATTCTAAACTTGCACCATTGGCTCCACTAAACTCTCAGGACCTTTGAAAAACTGGAACAAATATGCGATACCATTACCCCATTCTGAAACATCTTCTCTAGTTTCGTCTCCAGAGTCAGATCTCCTTTCTATCCGGTCACTCACATATCAAACCCTTCTTGGACTGCCTCCTGTCTCGGAGTCAAGAAGTCTGCTCTAGGTGTGCGGGTAATGGGCAATCCTCAGTTTTAAGTTTTAAAGGAGAGTCAGGCTCAAGCGTTTTATTGGTGGAAGCTGTGAAAATAGAAGAATGATGTGTGAAACTAGTCTGGACATTCTTCAAGTCAGAAGACAACAAAACCAAGACCCCCAAACAAGCATTTATATCTAGACATTCTTTTTGGAAGAAATGTAACAAGTTCTGCCCCAGCTATCGACTTGAAAGTTTGATCAACACTCATATCTTTTTAAACTACCTCTTTAATAACAGACCTGTCAACTCACATAGCGGCACCATGTGTAACACAATATTGGCTCTTTTCACAAAACACCCAGTGAGGCACCGACATCATACAGTGGCAGAAAAGCTGAGTTGAACACCCTTGCAGAGAGCGTTTCCAACTCATTGTGTGAATGCTGTGCGCAGATGATTTCCATCAGGGTTTTGCAATTTGCCCGGGACATCAGTGCCTTTGAAGCCTCCATTTGTTTTTTAGGGAGTTAGAGTGGAGCGTGGGCAGTGACCTTTTAGGATTAGGGCGGTAAGGGGCTCAAGTCCAAACCCTTCATCTGGCCCTGCCCCTCCCGAGTCCCTCCTCTCACACAGTGAGTTTTTGGATGCTGGCAGGTCCATGATAAAGATAAACTCTTCTTTTCTCCTCTTCAGCAATCTGCTACAGATTGTATTCATTGCTATTGTATAGCGCTCATCTGTTGGCTTTCACATTAAATAAATATTACTAATGGGAAAAAAAATAGAAAACAAGAAGTCATTTTTGCTCGCTGGATAATTCTGTTCAACATTCTGCAAAGTGAATATTGTTTTTTCTTGTCATGAGTACATTCTTAAATATGTTGAAAATCAAATACTGCCTAGTAATATATTTTAGGCTCTTGTTCTTTCTTACACAAAGGGCATTTGGTGCACTTATTTTTCCTTGTATTAATCGTAAAACGTTGCTAGAAAATGGTGTCACCTCACAGGAGTGTGTGGGGCACTAGGCAGCCAAAAGTCTTGCACCACTAACACAGATTTCACAATGTGCCCTATAGAGATTAGCACTACATTTTATCTTTCTCTGAAACATTTATGTCATTTACATGTGGTGCATTCCCGTGAAATAAGTAAGTGTAATTATTTAAATATTCAAGGAGTAGAACTCCATTGAATATGCACTAGATTAGTTTGAGCACTACTGTCTAATACCAACTGATGCTATATTCACCGGGTCCTTACTGGCCCCGGTGTTTTGCTTCAGTGGAATCAGCGCATTCCAGCAGGATACAAGCTCTGAAGGACTGTTGCCGTACTGTGTTGCCTGATGCCTGCTGCCTTCTTGCCTCTGTGGAAAGGACTGTGACTTAATGGGCCATCGTAGGATGATGGGAGGGAGGAGCTGGACCCAGCCTCACTTACATTTCAATAGGCTGTGTCTAGTCCCCACACAAAGGACTGCATACCCCCCAAAGTAGTGAGTCTGGAACCGGGGCATGGAGGAAGGACCTCTGTGCACTTCAAAGACCTGTCTTTGAAGCCTCCCCACTTCAAAGGCACTCTGCCAGGAAGAAGGAATTCTGTGCTGCTAAGAAACTGACACTCTGCTGGACTGCTGCTGGCTGGACTCCTGCTTTGCGGTGCTGGCCTGTTTCCTGCTGCTCTCTCTGTCTGGGTGAGAAGCACTAGGCCTGCATCACTTGAACACAGAGTAACTCCATGGGGTAACTGACCAGCCTTCTGATCTGAAGTCTCAGGGACATAAAAGACTTCCAACCACCCTGCTCCTACACCTGGACTCTGCAATATGTGAGTCTGCCGTGCTAAGTGGTGCCACCCCAGTCCTTGACCCTTGGAAGTGGGCCCAAGGTGTTTGCTTCAGCCAAATGGATGCATCCCCTGATGCGAGAACAGAATCGTGGCATCACCGCTGTTGCTGGTACAGGTCTGGCGAATCGCCCTCAGAAAGGTTGAATGTCTCTGGAACCGCTGCCTCTGAATCATCGTATCACAGCCACTACATGAAGAAGATGAATACATCCCGTCTATTGCTTGAGCATCGCATGAAAAACTGTTGCATCTCGGAACCAGCGCTTCACCTTCTGGACCTGCACATCGCTGCTGCTGTGTTGAAAAAATTGACTCATTGCCTGTACTGTGTGAGGAATACCTAATGTACCACTTGGCAGCTCTCTGCATCTTGATCGACACAGTCAAGATTAAGGTACTTTTGTTCAGCGGGCTTCACAAGGTCCCTGTATCCAGCCCACGCTCCATTACGGCCAGCCTGAACTCTTTGCTTTGTCCCGATCCAGTGTGAAGAGATATCCCAGATAAGCACTTTTTGCTTTTAAGCGCTATTGTACAGTTTATTCTTTAAAAATTCATATCTCAAGTTCTCGCCATTGGATTTTTATCTTTGGCTTTGTTTTAGTTATTGAATTCAGATCTATTTTTCCAACCTGGTGTGGATCTTTATGTGTGGGGATTTCACAGGTTTACTGTTTGAAGTGTTAGACAAATGCTTTACACATCGCCTCTAAGTTAAACCCGAGTGTTCTGTGCCAAGCTACCAGAGGGTGAGCTCAGGCTAATTTAGGGTTTGCCTTTGTTAATATAGGTTGTGGTCACAATTTTAATTTAACACATTGAGTACGAGTTAGCGAGCATTTAATTAGGTATATAGCGCCACTCATTCCAGTGTAGGGTGTCAAAGCACTTTGCATCACACACACATTACACAGATACAATCAAACATACGTGTGTTAATCAGTGTGTGGGAAATGTTACATAAGCCAGAGGAGTAGGAGTGACATGTCATCCATACTGATAGGCAGAATAGGTTATGAGTGCTTGGTCTGGAGAAGCACAAACTCAGAATTGAAAACAGAACACCATAGTTGGGGGTGCTCTTTAATAATATTATTGATTTCTACCCAAATGAACCCTTTTTCCAACCATAATCTATGCTCTAATATATACTTTATACTTTGCAGTTTGCATGCAGTTCTTTGATGACAGTTATTAATTAACTGTTCTATTTTAGGCTTTCAACTTATAAACTGCAAGTAACAAAAGTATCCCCCAGATGCATGAAGCACCCACTCTGCAAATCCTAAATAGTGAAAAATACAGATTCACTATCCAGAATTCGCAGAATGGGATGCATCACCAAAATCGCTAAATAACTGCGATTCGCAACCGGCCGCAATCGCCATATGCGAATTTGCAAAAATCGCAGATTCGGCGGTTTCCCAACCCCAAATTGTGATTTCGCAAATACCAAAATTGCAAATAGCGATCTCGCAGATTGCAAGATCGCAAAAACGTGAAGTTGCATTTTGAGCACAATGATGACATCACTATCAGGAAGTAGCCTGCTCCATGCTTCATTTGGATCACAGAGCTGGGTAGAGGAGGAGGCAGAGCACTGAGCTCCAAGAGACACACCCTGCAGTCCCAATACAGGATACACATTGATTTCAGAATGTCCCAGGAAGCTGCAGGACCCAGTGAAACAGCCAGGAAGCACAAAATCAAGTTCTCTGAAAAAGAACTGGAGTACTTGATAGAGGGAGTCAGCAGGGACCATGACCAGCTGTTTGGGGAGCTGTCCGGAAGGTGCCCGAGGCTACCAAAAGGCGCATCTGGCTGCGCATCAAGGCCAAGGTCAACGCCGTTGGAGTCACGCACCGGTCAATCGATTACCTCAAAAAGAGGTGGTGCGATCTCAGAGGCCGTGCCAAGGAGTGCATTGCGGAGAGACTGGGGGAGAGACTGGCCACGGGAGGAAGAGACTCCACAGTCCCTGCGAACACACCAATGGAGGACTTAGTGGAGGACACCATCAACACTGCAGCCTGCGTGGGGGTCACTCAACTGGACACCTCCCGTGCCACACACCAATCACAAGGTAAGAGCCATTCAACTGCGACCCCGTCCCCTTACAATGCCCATGCCCCCAGAGCAAGCCATATTTGTAACCCCAGTAATGCAGTCCCTGCCCCTCCCAAACGGCCCATTGCATTGTGGGACCTGTAGTAAGACAATGTGTACTGATAGCCACACATAGTCAGAATAGTCAAGTGAAACATACCCCTCATTCACATCACAGGTGCTGCAGATGCTGAGACGTCTGAAAGCGAGACACTCCACATTGTGGAGACTCCTGATGAGACGGAGGGAGAGAGCAAGCCAGCACCAGCACCTGGACCAACACATGCACCAGCACCAGCACCTGGACCAGCACATGCACCAGCACCTACACCAGCACCTGGACCAGCACCTTCCCAAACACACAGGGCCACCCCTGCAGCCATAGGAGGAAGACAACCTCACCAGTCGTCACGCATGGCAGTGGAGCAGATCCCACCACCACCCAGGAGGCAGACACGACGCACAGCCACTGTGCGGTCCCAGGCAAGCAGCAGTTTGAGGCAGCAGCGCTCTGGCCACCCTAGCAGACATGGAGCAATGGGCACATGACCTAGGCCTTGGTATTGAGACTCGGATGCTTGCTGTGCACCGCAAGCAGGCACAGCACATGGCAGCAATGCAGCTGCAGCTCTACAAAATTTCACGCAACATTAATCAACTCACTGAGAGTGTGCAGGAGCTAACTGCAGCTGTCAAGGAGAGCAACCAACAGATGGTGGCGCAGCAGGACATGACACGCAGACGCCACTGCCAGCTGCTGACACGGCTATCTGCCTACACCCGCTCAAACCACCTGATTGGGAACGCCACTTCCCAGCTGTCGTGCAGGTCACTGGCCATGCAGATACAGATGGTACAATGCTGCCAAGATGTTGCAAGGGCCCTGGAGCAGGTCCCCACCGCTGTGGAGAACCAACAAGTGTTTTGCCATGGCCATGCAAGGGGGGGATGATGCCAGTGAGGGTACATCTAGCCTCAGCAGCCTGTCTGTGCCGGTGCATCTGAAAGACGCCGCAGTTCCCAGCCCAACGCTGCATTACGGCAGGACACTCCCAACGTGGAGGTTTAGAGGCAATAGGTTGCACCGGCAGATGGCGCCAGTGACTGTACATTTCCGGCAGTGCCATGGTGAGGTAACCTTGCACGCCTGCTCAGGATACAAGAGCCTGTATGACTCAATACAGTAGCACAAATGTTTGCAGATTTAAAGCACATCGAGAGCTTGTTAACTAAACAAAAGATTTATTTTGAACACAAATCTTCCTCATGTCATTCATTCATGTCGCATGCATGAGTGCAGTGTTGTGTGAGGGGTATGGGTGCACAAGAAATAGCTCAGTGTGATGTCGGCGCGGCGCCTGTGTCCTTCAGCAGGATTCTCCCCGTGTGCATGATGCACATGTGAAGGTGGCAGGTTGTCCCCCTCCGACTCACTACCAGACACCTCCACAGGTATCCTCCGCTTGGTGGCAATATTGTGGAGTATGGCACACATGGCTTCGATGCGGCAGCAGACCTCAGGCCGGTATATGAGGGCCCGCCAGTCTTGTGGAGGATGCGGAATCGACTCTTTAACATGCCAAATGTCCGCTCTATCACATTTCTGGTGTGTATATGCTCAGCATTGTACCTCCATTCCTGTGGTGTAGCAGGGTTGAGGTAAATGGGGGGGAGGTATTTACGGAGGCCGTAGGCGCTGTCACCTGAAGGTAGGAGCAGAGGGTCAGTGCCTGTTATGCGCAGCAACATGGTCGTAACATACTGTATGTGGGCATGTGGACTTATCTAGGAGATGTCCTTCACCAAATTCACCCCTGGCCAAGCGGGTGTGTATGCCACTGTGCCGGATGATGAACGAATCATGCCTGCTCCCCGAGTATTGAGCCACAATGTCTGTGATGATAGTCATCTGGATGTTAAGGGAGTGGTATGACTTGCGGTTCCATTACATGTCTTCGGTCTCTGCGGGTGGACAGATGTGAATGTGGGTGCAGTCGATGCAGACAATCACATGGGGGAAATGGGCAGTGTTATAAAAGTCCAGTTTTGTTTGCATTAAGTCCTGTTGGGTTGTTGGGAAGGTGATATAGTGGTGTATCCGGCTCAGCATGGCGTCCAGTAAAGTCTGTAGGCAGGGTGACATTGTGCTCTGTGATATACCCCCTGCAACTGCGACTATTTCCTGTAAGCTGCCGGAGGCCAGGAGGTGCAGGCAGCACAGGACCGGGACATGGGTGGGCACAACATTGGTCCTCTGTGTTGGGTGCTGCATCAAGGGGTCAAGTTCTCTGGTGAGCTTCTTTATCATAGCCCCATTGAGCCTGTATTTAGAGTTGATCTCCTCTTCAGTGTGGCCCAGGAATGTAATCTGCAGCTGGAAGATGCGCTCCTGGATCCTGCGTCGGTTCTGGGCTGCAGCCTGGAGCCTCAGCCGCCTTGCCACGATGTAGAGACCTGGCATTCTGACTTTCCTCATGCTCCTACTGAGTCTCCTTAAGTGATTGATTTATCCAACACCTGTTTCGTGTTTGCCTTTTTTTTTTCTTTTCACCAATTGGACTTCATGGTTACCACCTGGTTTTGCTTCTTCTTAAATTGCGAATTAGGGTATTTTTTTGCAATTTGTGATTTATGATGAATGGGAATAGCAATTTATTAGCGAATTCGCAATGTATTTGCGAATTCGCTATTGATTTCTCAGAAAATGTGGGTAATCACTGTTAAGGAATCATAATAGGGGTTACCAAATGGTTTTGCGATTCTTTGTTTTGCGAATTGGCTATTTGCTGCTTTTGTACTTGATGCATTGCGGAAGCGGAAATTGCAATCGCAATCGCTGTTTCACCGCGATTGCAATCGCAATTTCGCTTGATGCATCTATGCCTTAGTCTTTTAGAAAAGAAGTAGCCCACTGACATATTCATGGAACACTTTCTTTGCAGCAGGCATATTAATCCTCTGTGCTATTTCATGATCAGTCAAAACCTCCATTAGACAAAATTCCAACCTCTCTCCTTGAAGAACATTAATCACCAGAGGTATCTTGACATTTTTATTGTTTTATGTTAATTGATAGAGGCAAGGAACACGGAAGCAGATGCTTTTAAAACAAAAAAAACTTGCAAACTCTGTCCCTCCTGAATTCAGCACCTGGTCCGGTGGCATCCCCAACACTGTCTTAGAGACGGTCCTGTTTTCAGGTTGGGAAGGGGAAACGACATCCTCCACAATGGAGAGTGGCTAGGCGAAGACATTTTTAATGTACATTCCCAGAAGAACTTTCTTCTGGAATTCCATGTTAATTCCTGAAAGTCAAGCAGAATAAATTTCCATATATATTTATGTAGTATTTTACCAAGGTATGCTCTATTCCTGTACCGGCTCTTTTGAAACTCACATTTTGTTTCCATCCCTCATATCAATAAGATAGCGCCTCTGTCTGTACTTGGTCATTGTCTGGTTCGATTATCATTATCCAATAACAAACCTCATCACAAAAATAAACTAGAATCTTATTTCCTTCTGTACCTTCCCTCCACTTGTCAACACTAATATCGTACGGTCGTAAGTCAGTTCCAGAACCTCAACTGGCTTCTTGTACATAAACAAGCTCTCAACACCTTGCTCTATGACACCTTCATGCCCCTTAACTAAACTGGTTGTAGCTACTTGAGCAAAAGATTATTGTTTCTAAACAAAACCAGGTTCCTTTGATGTTCAGCTCGTTATCTGGGCCATACGCATATCCACTGGGCTCATTGATGATGCTGATCATTCTCCTATATATGTACTATGCACTGCAACCAACTTCCTCTCACACTTCAATTAACCAGTTTGATCTTTGAGTTTGAACAGCGACTTAACCTGGCTTTTCTAATGTCATCCTGCCACCTTCCATGCATCTTTGCCAATTCCTCTAGCATGGTCTGTCAACAGGCTACCCAGTGATGTCTGATATGGGTGCTAAAAAAATCTGAATAATATAAATTGTGCTCAGCTGCTTTGTTGCACCTACAAAGACCGTGCTTCACTCAAAGTTGTAATCCCTCATGGCTTATAAAAATGAATCAAATCTCCAAATCGTCCTGTCAGACCATTCACCTATAAATATGCGCAGCAGTCGCTGTTTATTAGTGAAAACAGGAAATGGAAACTCCACAAGTAAATCTGAATGCAAAACAGCAGGCAAAAGCCTCTACCTCAAAAACTGGCTGGTTGACTTCCGTCCCTATAGACATCCTCGAGGTGAAGCCTCCCATCTCTTGAGAAGTACTAGTAGAGTACCAGCAAACTGGGCAGCAAGCCTTTCTACTTCTGCATCTATCTAACTCTCATAAAGTGCATGCTGACCAAATAGCTTTTTCACTGAATCAAAGATCTGTCCCATTCATCCCATTCAAAAAACACTCCCTTCTACAGAGCTCTTTTATTAACTTAAATTATACTCGATGAGCCAGAGGAATAACTGTGACTATCTGCTGGTTCCAATTTCTCATTTAATAATTGTATTATTTTTCTTTAAAGTCTTGTTTAGCAGGAACCAGCCCCAAAAGACATTACAGTGCTGTTCAGTGTGTAGACTATGGGGCTCATCAGGATGGTGGGCGGAGGCACAACCGTGGTGGTGGCGGAAAATTTCTTTTTCCGCACGCCAGCAGCGGTCCTCGCGAGCTTTTTCACTGAATCAAAGATCTGTCCCATTCATCCCATTGAAAAAACACTCGCTTCTACAGAGCTCTTTTATTAACTTAAATTATACTTGATGAGCCAGAGGAATAACTGTGACTATCTGCTGGTTCCAAATTCTCATTTAATAATTGTATTATTTTTCTTTAAAGTCTTGTTTAGCAGGAACCAGCTCCAGAAGACATTACAGTGCTGTTCAGTGTGTAGACTATGGGGCTCATCAGGATGGTGGGCGGAGGCACAACCGTGGTGGTGGCGGAAAATTTATTTTTCCGCATGCCAGCAGCGGTCCTCGCGGCCGCCATATTACAATGGGCAAACATAGCCTATTTCCCGTCCACCGCGGTGGGACGTGAACTGCCAAAAAAACGCACCCGCCACCGCGGCGGCGGTGGGAGCCAATAGTGACCCACCGCTGTGGGGAATGACGTCCCGTCTGCTCTACAAATCAGGATGCCCCACACAGCCCGTCACACCGCAGCGGAGAAACCACCTAACCAGAGACGGCTGAAACACAACAGCTGAGCGCCAAACCAGACTCCCGGTTCCCTCCACCCGGTCCCGACCGCAATGGATCCAGCTCTACAAGCATTTCCGGTGCTGTACCTGATCCACTACCAGCAAATAATAGTGTGTTGTGGACAATGCAGCAGGTACGCAATCCCACAACTCCGCACACAAACACAACACACAACTCCTGGGCTGATAAACGATTCCTGAACACATCCCCAGTGTACCCAAACATGTCCTACCTTAAAGAAAATCACCCCTCTGCCTCCGGGTCACCCATCAACTGCCAAAGCACTGCAATGTCCCGGTCACGTCACCGCAGCGGTGCAGACGCGGGAAAACATGTGCACAATGTAGTAGGCAGGGCCGGCGCCAGGCATGGGCTATACACAAAGATTTACAGGGCCCCACCTCTACCCTTCACACACCATGCCCCCACATCCATTTTGGGGACATGCAGTGTGCTCCTCCTGTGCCCCCCGGCACACTTCATCTTCCAGGTGTAGCCAGACCCTGTACCTCACACACCAAACAACCAGGGAGCCTGTCTTAGAAGGTGGGGTTGAAGAGGAACACTCTGCACAGAAGCTCAGGGGCAGGGCATCCCTCCTCCTCACACCTAGCTCCCACTCATGTCAAGCAAACTGAATCGAATCACAAAATGAAGACTCCTACTGCATATGAAATTCCACTGAACTGTCCACACTGCCTGTCAAGTCACTCAGACACACCTCACACTGACACATAATCACATACACATATCAGATGTCGGCAGCAATAGAGGACAAGAAATGGGCTAGCCAAAAGTGAAGTGGACAGTGCTGGAAAGCCATGGAGCAAGACACAAAGCATGCCATGCATAGGCAAACAGTGATTAGCCATACATCTATGTCAACCTACTTGACATGCGTATGTCAGCAGCACAACACACATGGATCATTATCACACTCCCTGACTGTCAAACCCAAGTTGGACCTTTACACATACCCCTCCTCTATCCAACTCACACCTGCAGCACTCAACACCAGTGTTAAACACACAGAATGGTGCAAATGATGTATTTTGAGTTCACTGACAACCAATCACACACCCTGGGGTGCATCTACAAATGTAAGACTCAAACTCATGGATACCTGATCCAATGTTGACGCAAAAACAATATCCAAACCCAAATCTCTCAAACAACTTACACAGAAGTCCAACAAGCCCAGACATATGCAGCCAAACAGTGGAAAGGCAATGTGACCCTAGACAGGAGTACACACCATTGTCACTCGGTGCCAATGGACAGACACCATACCCCAACACCAACAAGAATTGCATCATCTTAAAACAATCATGAACACAAACTGGGACCAATGGGTCAATCCACTAACACAGACAGAGACACCACAACAACCATCAATTCAACATGGTGTCATAGTGTACCACAAGCATGCAAATGCACAATCCTGACAAGTGACAACACAAAAATAGGAGGACGAACCACCATTCTACCCCCAAAACAAGCCCAGTAACAAGAATCAACCTTGCTGCATGTGACAGACACACTACACTTGCAACACACCTGAGAATGTATCACAATGCACAAACTACACACGCACCATGTTATGCAAAGAGAACATCACACACACACACAGCATCTGTCAGCAGAAAGAGCCAACACATGCCAAACACTGCATACATCCACAACATAAACACAACAGATGTACATGCCAATCCATCACATAGCAAAGTCAGCTGGACATCAGGGGGATGCACACCTGGCAAGTACAAGGCAACGTACACTGACCGCACTGCATGGACAACAAGCAGTGTGTGCTTTCCAACCAAATCAGTAGCACACACATATCAGTGCCACAACATGTACTCCCACAACACAAATCAGCACAGCACACAGATAACATTACACTCAGGAAGGGTAGCAGTACCTCAGCAAACACACGTACAGCTTACCCAACAGCCACGGATGCACAACTCAGAGACAACCAGGTGTAAACAACATGCCCAGAGGATGTGCAGCACAAACATTTGCACTGCACATGAACAACCATGACTGCAAACTTGTACAAGCAAATCGCACATAACTAATTGGGAGACTGTCCCGGTGTCACCTTGGTCCTGTGCACAGATCAGCACCACAAAGCATAGTGTAACAAATGAAGTGGTGGGGATGCTCACACACTGGCAACCCAAGGGGTAGGTGACATGAGAGTGAAGTGGAGTGTATCTCAGTAGTGGACAGGTCAGGAGTGTACTGTACACAAACAAATAGAGGAGTCACTCACAATGGATAGGCATCAGAATCACACATAGTGGATGGTATGACTCCACATCCCACGTAACATCCTGGAGCCAAAAATGGCTCAAGTGACAGCAATGCATGAAGAAACTCACCTACAATGTCAGTGTGGCTGAGCAGGTCTGCACAGTGAGCACAAACAGTAACAAGACACATGGTTGATCAACAAAACACAACACTGACTTGGCAGTTACATACTCTGCATACTCACAACTGGCACCAACAACAAGTAGGTGACCCTAAGGAGTGCAAGGACATACCAACACGCTGCACAGTGCACGACCTAGAACTCCTACATGTGCCCACAATATGAAGCACATGGCTGACAATGCAAACAAACAGGCACTCAGCATCTGGGTCATACATGTGTGCAGTTGGCATTCCAGGGACACACCCACACACCCATCAACACTACTGACAAACTCACCCCTTCACACATCATGGTCACACAATTGCGCACATTCAAATGTCCCTATGTGATTAGGAAGACAGGACAACACAAGATGACCATACATCATCACAACTGTTCACACATTAAGAATGATCACACAGATATGATGGACCCTGGCCTCCCAAAAACATAATCCTGTGGATAGAATTCACCTCTTTTCTGGAATTGCATCATTACATGACATCTGTACAATTGAGCAAACATGACCATATGATGAGTATGATAATGGTAGATCATCGCAAAAAAACATCATTGCACCCTCAAGCCTCAGAATGAAGAAGAACTAAAGTTCCTCATCCCACCACTGGCAAAACCTGAAGCAGTTAAAGAAGCAATTGGCAATGTTAAAGTGGCATATAGAGCATGTGTCACATGAAACAATACCCATACATAAAACCTTTTTTTTAGCAAGGACACAGACAAAGCAGACAACAGAAGTAACCGTCTTTATTACATATCACCAAGATAGGCATCAAAAGTAGACAAAAGCAAGGCCAGTAGCCAGTCTATAGGTCAGAGGAGGTACATGTGTGCATTAGAACCTGCACAGGGAATGGACATCCAGATTACAAACAGCAAGGCCAGTGGCCAGTCCATAGTACAAAGGAGGTACATGTGTGCATTATAACCTGCTCAGGGAATGGGCATCCAAATTACAAACAGCAAGGCCAGTGTCCAGTCCATAGTTCAAAGGAGGGACGTTTGTGCATTAGAACCAGCACAGGGAATGGGTATCCAAATCACAAATAGCAAGGCCAGTGGCCAGTCCATTGTTCAAAGGAGAGACATGTGTGCATCAGAACCTGCACAGAGAATGGGCATCCAAATTACAAACAGCAAGGCCAGTGGCCAGTCCATAGTCAAAAGGAGGTACATGTGTGCATCAGAACCTGCACAGGGAATGGGCATCCAAATCACAACCAGCAAGGCCAGTGGTCAGTCCATAGTGCAAAGAAGGTACATGTGTGCATCAGAACCTGCACTGGGAATGGGTGACACCGTACACTGCCATGGTCGGATTGGTGACGGTACAACGCGTACCGTCACAACGCGTGCTGTTACAACGCGTCCCTTACAACGCAAGTCATTACCACGACTTGCGTTGGGGGCGCGGATATCGAATAGTATAATTTACTATTCTAACACCAGTCCCCGTGGACACTAGGGAAGGTGTTGGAATAGTAAATTTACTATTTTTAATCTTCTAGCGCCCTCCAGGGCAAGTCGTGGTAACGACTTGCGTTGTTACGGACGCGTCGTAACAGCACCGCGTTGAAACATCCGCGTTGTAACGGATGTTTCCCCCATGGTCAGCAACACAGTTTGGGGGGAAACAATGGGCAGTCCAGGCAGCGCTGTGGGAGAGATAGGTGTGGGAGGGGGACTTTGCCTCAGACTTGGCTGTCAGTCGAAGTGGGGGGTGGCTGATTCTCGGGCCCAGTTGGAGGACTGGACCTGGGAGAGAGAGAACCAGCTGAGGTAGAGGCATCTGTGGCTTTGGGAGCCGCAGGGCTGCTTGGACCAAGTGGTGTAGTGGCGCGTGGAGGCGGAGACATGCTGCCTTGAGACACAGTGTGTGAGGGAGAATGTGGAGGGCTGCCATTCCATGTCTTGGGGATACGATAGGAAATATTTGTCTTGGGAGGAGTGGGATGTGGGGCGGGCACAACAGCCTCACTCTCCACCAAAGGTGCATCAGGTGCAGGTGGTGGCCCACCCTCTGGGGATCTGCTGGATCTGACGGTACGCTTGGCCTGGCCTTGCCTTTTCCCCTCCGTCCCCTATTGACCAGGTGAATCCCCCACAGTGACCTCCTGTCCCAGCTTCACAGGGGTATGGGTGGGAGTTGAGGTTGTGGGTGAATCTGCCTTAGAGGGCCTTTTATGTGGACTCTTAGCAGGCACTTGCTTCGCAGCAGGCGTGGCAACTGTTTGCCTGTCTTTGAAAGACACGTTAGGGCTGGGAGTGGCCTTGGATGGGGCTTATTTTGAGGCATGTGAGCATACTTATTGGCTCGATGCTCCTGAGTGTCACCTGAAGGACTTTTGCCTTTGCGCTCCTGTGTGACTTTTGTTTATTTGGGGGATGGTGTATGTGCTCTGGCCCACTTGGGGTGCTGCTGTTGTGTGCTGCGTGTGGTGTATCTGGAGCCTGTGGGCTGTGGTGTGTGGTCACTCTCATCAGTTGTAGCCACTGGCAGGGGTGTTGCCGAAGGGACTGTAGCTGGACTCTGAGCCTGTGACAGCTGAATGGCTGCCATCAGTGTGGAGGACAAAGACTGGACAGTCCTGTGTAGCCCACCCACGTCAGAATAAATGCCCTCCCTGAAGGCAACCTCATGTGCCAACTTCTTGATATGGTCCTGGAAGGTATTCAGGAGAGTTGTCTGACCCACACACAGCCAGCACAAAAGGTCAACACTGAGGGCAGCAGGGGAGACAGGGGCAGCAGTGCCTGGGGGGAAGGACACTCTTCCCTTCTTACTGGTGCAAGCACGGGCAGCACTAGTGGATGTAGCTGGGAGGGTGGGCACTGGACAATATGTGGTGGAAGAAGAGGCAGATTTTCTACTCCCTATGCCCTCCAACATCTAGGAGTCATTGCTGGCATCAGATGACATTGAGTTTGGTGTTTCTGGGCGTGTTTCCTCAAGGGCACTCATGTCCCCCTCGAAGGCGCTGGTCACATCAGTGTCAGAGAGCTCATGTGGAGCAGTCGTGCCTGAAGCTTCACCACTGGTGTCCGTCCCATGTCCTTCGGTGTCCTCAGTAGATGCTGCAAGAGACAGAGATGTAGGTTCAGTTTAGTGCCGTACACACAAACATCATATGCAAGCAAAGCCCAAAACAAGATGATGATACCCCCTTGTTTCACACCATCCTGTGCAGTCTGCTTGTGCAACCTTTATGCAATCCTCAGAAGATGCATGGGAACATGCATAGTTTACATGAATGACCCATACGACATTGACACAGACAAATAGTTTGCCTGTGCCCCCATGTAACCTGACATGCAGATCCCTGTGAGCATACCTAGGTCCCTGTAGGTGAAAAAGATGTACATCTCAACATGTTGTCACACTCACATATGGAGTCACCATAGGGGACAACACAGATACAGACTCCTAAATGTCATTTTGTAATGGCCATGAGCTCCTTCCATCCACCATGTTGTGCTTTGGTGCACAACTACAGTTGCACATTGGTGTCTGATGTGTATTCCTCACAATTTCGAGATCAGGCACTGCACACATCGACAAAAGCACACTCAGCTGAGGCACACTGCCGTTCACTGCCAGGGGGTATCCATGACTCCCCCAATGCAGCCGATGTCATGAGGCCCAAACTCTGCATGCAATGTCATGGGCCATAACATTACAGACTTGAAAAAGTACATGTAGTGAAAATGCATGATAGCTGCACTCAACACAGAGGCCACTTACAAGCCATTGTATCACACTAGAAACATCACAGAGCTCCGCACTGGCTCATGGTTGGAATACATGCAATCACTCACAGCCAAAGTTACCCTTCCCAGAATCCTCACCCACAACGTGCTGCTGATGGGCCCTCAAACGTCCATCCAACTCTGGCTGTGTCACTGCCAAGATGCGGGCCATTATTGGTGTCATGCTCCTGCGCGCCAACCTGCCACTCAGAGGGAGTAGCCCCAGCATAATCTCTGCCACGTTTTTGCTCAGCTGGCAGATGTCATCCCACTTCTTGTGACAGTGTGTGTGCCGTCGGTTGGAGACACCCAGAGCCCGCCCCTTGCATGCAATGGCCCTCCATACGGCTATTCAGATATGTTTAGCAGAGACAATACAGCATGACATGTAGTACATTAGCATGAGATAATCATACCTAAATGCATGCAGGTGTGAGGATGGACACAGTACCTGGCCATCTCATCCACATGCAGAATACCAGCACACAAATTAATGTGAAGAAGGCACACATCTGCGATGCAGTATGTCAGGCAGCAAGTGATACATTACATTGTAAATGATGTGTCGGGGCAGACTCACTGTGTCCAACACTGCAAACCCCTCAAAGTATTTGCCCTGTGAATGGCTCACTGTGCTATGAAGGTCACATTTAGAGACATGATCTTACAATCTCACACCCTTTCAGAAGGTCTGTCTTGTGCAATACACAGGCCTAAGATAGTTCATTAATGAATATGGTTGCAGACAACGATATGTCTCAATCTGTCCTTTCAGTGATTGCCCCTGTCAAATTGGGCAGTAACTGTGCAGGCCAGGGGAATTCACACTGCGGACTAACGTGGGCCATCAGGACTGTCACAGGCATGTACAATAAGAGAGGGCAAACAGTACCTACACATGCGAGTCAGAACACATCATGAAGAAAATTGGAAGGGGATGTTTCAAAAGTATACATCATAGGTGAAATTCCACCAAGAGTGTCACCCTCAGGCATTTCACTCTTGTGCATAATGCTTAGATATCCATGGTGGCAATATAATGTTAAACCTACTGCCATCTGTGCCCTCTGGATGAAAAGTATTTGTAATGTCACAAATGAGCCTGTGAAAACCTCATGGACTCAAACATCCATTACCACAGGCAATTTCAGCCCTGACTCCCACTTTCCAAAATTGCAGTATCTTTTTTTCCCTTTTTTTTATATCTCTTTTTGTCTCAAAAAGAAAGGCATATTATGTAGGCAAGGCAATGGTAAACAAGTTATAATTATATGTTACACATTAAGTGGTTCCTTGTGATGTACACAGTCCAACATATGGGTGACAATATTCATCGTACAGTGTCAAGTCCCCCAGCGACATCTTCTCTGACTCTCGGTGGTGCACAAATCTCCCCCCTGTAAACGTTCCACTGCCCCCATATGTGCATCCATTTACTCAGGCAACAGCTGGCTTCATAGATGGATCTTTAAGTCACGATGCACCAGTCCATATCATTGGTCCATTCTACTATCTTCGGTGGGTTCAGAGCCCTCCACAGTCGCACAATATTCCTTTTAGTGACCATAAGCCCAAGTGTGACCCATATTCGCTCTCTGGAGTTCAAATCTATAGGATCCCAGATGTTCAACAAGGCTAACTTAATATGACAGTGGATCTGTTGCCCCAGTGCTTCCTTCATTCGGTATACCACCCGTTCCCAGTATCTCTGGATCACTGCACACAACCCAGAGAGTGTGAATAAATGTGCCCTCCTGCCCACATTGTCGTACACAGCCACCATCCATGGTGTAACCCATGTTAACCAGTGAAGGCCCTGACAAGTAGGATCTGTGAAGAAGTTTTAGTTGGACCAGTCTGAGCCGGGAGGAGATGGCCACCTCATGAGGAGAGGCCACAGCCACCTACCACTCCTCATCATCTAGACCTGCGACATTGTGATCTCATTTAGCTCTTAAGCGGGTCAGAGGGTCTTCCATATTGTTAATGATCTTTTTATATATAAAGGATATGGCTTTTTCCAGTGGATCGCCATCTAGTATCCTGTCTTCAAGTGGGGAGTATTCTGGGAGGGCACTACCCCTAGGGAGAAACGCGAGCAGGTCATGTCTAATTTGAAGATATCTGAAATATTCAGACCGGGCTAGTTTGTACTCTTGCTGCAGTCAGGAAAAGGGAACCACCTCGCCCGATTTCCATAGGTCGCCCACCCTGGAAATGCCTATGAGGTCCCATCTATCAAAGCCCTTCAAACCGATCAGTCTACCCAATTTTTCACAATGCCAGAGTGGTGTGGCCAGCGTGAGTTTACCCTCCCAGCCCAGACTCCTAGTGGCCAGCCTCCATACATTAACTGTGTGCCCACTCGGGCCGGTCAGTACAGTCCTCAAAGATCGTGCGTATAATGCACCCTCAAAGCCACCCCCCGGGGGGAGCCACCTGTCGATTCGAAAGGCCGGGTTATCCTGTGGTCTATAAGTGCATTGGTTAATTACTGTGAGTTGCGAGACTGAGTAATACTTTTTGATATCCTGGAGCCCTATACCCCCATCAAACCATCCCAGCATAAGTTTGTGTGTAGCGATATGGGGTGGTTTACCCTCCCACAGTAGATTTCGAATGATGACGTCGAGCTCCCTGAAGTACATGGCGGCGACTGGGAGTGGGGTGTCCTGTAGTGCACTGCATTTAATTGGGCTTAGGAGGTGTAGCTTTGTAGTTGTACAAGACTGTACATGGCAGTACGCTGGTAGACATTTGTTTGGACTTATCAGCCGCCACTTCCCTAGCTTTTCTTGTGAGACTCTCTGGATGCAGTGTGGCAAGCACCTTCTACTCCCATGCAGTGAATGTTCTTGGTGGAATGGGAGGGCCACCGCCAGTCATCTGAGCCAGCTGTTCTTCTCTTTCACCTGCCTTATGAGGTCATGTTAATGCTTCATGATCTCCTTCTTGGTGCGCAGGGTGGTCCCTACTGCATTGCCTTTGCTGACTATCCTTCCCCACATGTGTGCTCTGGTGGCTAATGGTGTCTGTTGGACCAGGTTACCAAACAATTGTAGTTCTACTCTGATTATCTCATCTACCATGACTGACAACTCATTGTCATTGAATTTGGGCATTTTCTTTTGTGCCATGGTGTGTGATGTGCAAATGGTTTGAGGTGCAGGTGTGAGGGTGGTGGGGGTGATGTAAGTGGGGTGTATGTACACTTGGTGGCCTTGTTGTGTGTTTTTTTTGTCAACCGCCATAATAGTTATGGAGAGGCCGCGGCGGTGGGTTTGCTACAGCCCTTCCGCCTGCTCTCCCATTCATCACTGTTAGCGATTGTGGTGGTCGGAAACAGTGGATCGTTCCGCTGTCACCTCAATGGTATCCAATTTGTGCGTGTGGTCAATCCGCTGGCCTTGCGGCGGGTTTAGGTTTTTCTGTCGCAAATCCGACCGCCGCGGATGAATTTTCACCTGCTCCGCCCACTGGCCACGGTCTTTTGTGGCATCGTTCCACCGCGGTTGTTTTTTTCTGGTGGTTGATCCTAATCTGACCGCCGGTTTTCACACAGTGCCTGCGGATGGTTCATTTCTGCTACCATGGCGATCGGAATGGTTTTCCAACCACCATCCTACTCGACCCCTATGTATTGCAATAAAATATGTAACACAAGGTTTACTTTGTCTTGTGAATCTCTTTGCGTCTAGTGTCACAAAATTTGTGATGTGGATCTTGAGATTCAGTCCCTCAAATAGACAAGATGTTCAGCATCATCAGCACTGACAGATCATAACGCTACTCAATTACTCTCCAAACACTCTGGGGTCAATTCACAAAGGGCCTCTGCACTCGTGACCCTGCACTTGTTTCAAAGGCTTCACTCATGGCGCGAGGCCCTTCACTCATGGCGGGACCTCCACAATACAGAACAGAGGTCCTGCCATGTCTGCGAGGTGTCCACTGCAAGTGCAGGGTCTCTGCCACAAGTGAGGAGCCCCCGACATGACTGCTGGGCTCTGCCACAAGTGCGGAGGCCCTATGGGAATCTCTCTGTCAGAGACACTTTTCAAATAAATGAGCTTTTGATCAATAAACTATATAATGTATCCACACTCTATTCTAACCAAGATGTTATCAATAAACACTAAAGCTATTATGAAATGTATTTCAACTGACTGTATGAATCATACAAAATTTTCTTGAGAGTTCATCCTTCTAGCTTTTACTAATACTCTCTTTGCAAGCTTACTGATGTGCCTTGCTCTTGAAGTGAGAGATTTTTGGCAAATGTTAAAGTATTTGAGTATATTTCCATAGACAAAGTACCTTCAGGCTAATACATCTGACAGCGTGTTTGGCACCACCCTAGAATGCAAAGAATAAAGGCCCGTGTGAGTGTCTATTCAGCCAAATATTGAGTTTCCTTGAAAGACTCCACCTACCAATTTTATTTAAATAAATGTCCTCCCTTTAAATCCCTGTGCATACAGTTTATTCTCGCTATTGCTCTAATATGCACTTGATTATTGATTACAATTGCCACTGTAGTGGCCCAGTGATTTGAATGTTCTCTGAATAATCACAAGCTACTCTTTTATTTTTTACATTCTAAAAATACAAGAAGACGAATTGCCCTGTTGTTCATATGCTAATTAGAAAAATGATAAAATCTAAATAAATCATTTTTCTACCATTTTTCAATGAAGAAATTGAACGTACGCCAAAAAGAGCTTAAATCTCATCAGTTTGCCAACATACTCATTCTTGTTTATGAGATCTGTCACAATGTTGCGTGCTTATCTAGGTTCCTGATCGATACTGTGACCTTATGCCCCTATTCGGCTATAAATCCCTTTATTCCCTATATTGGCATAACCGTTCAAGTACGATTTTCTGAAAAGTCATCTCTGGCCTCACACGAACAGAGCCACATTCCAGCATGACTCTCTGCTACTTCCTTTGCGACCAATTAGTGCAATGACAGAGCAGCAGTCACTATCTGATATTCCTAGATAACACTCCGAGTTCTTCAACAAGATAAAAACTCAGCAAACCTGGAAATCCCCGCTTGCTATGTTTTGATTAGTAATGGAACTCTAATGAGCAACTGATAACTGTCACTTCCTAGTGACATCTTTAATTGACGTCTTATGTCCAGCAAACTTGCGTCAAACCCGGCACCTGTCAGGTATAAATATTACCAACGTTGCCTTAAGCAATGTGAGCTGAGAGAGATACGAACTGCGAGTTCGTTGCCTGTTGCTGATGCCAGCTGCCTGCATGACCCTGTGTTGGTAAAAACTAGCACTCTGTCGCTGCAGCCTGCTATCCTGTGGTGGTGAAGCTGCTGATTACCATTATCGCCGCTACAGCGCGACCTATGGTGCAGTACGCTTGAGGAGCCGTGCAGCCGTCCTCTGCGAAGACATCCAGCCCAGCTGCCCGCGGACGCTGTCACCCCTCCTTCCTCGACGCGCTGAGAGCAGCCGCTGCCTTTCTCGTGCAGAGAAATCCAGTCCCGGCGCTTCCGGTTTACCCTCGCGGGTGACTGGGATATCGAGAGAGACCCCTGAAGGAGATACCAATCCTCCATCATTCTATTCAGAGGTATGGTGTTGACTAAACCCTTAGACGAGAATTCTTGAAACAAACCTTGGCAAAACCAACTTAACTTAAGCTACTTACTTGCTCCCATTCTCACGTGTTAGGCTTAGGTCAGGCACACTGGGGTAGGCTTAGTTAGAAGCACCAGTTGAGTATGTTAGCCTAATGTATATATGACTGTATATATGTTTTATTACTTTTAAACCATTGTATGGCTAAGAAACCATATCAATGCTTTTACAGTTCTATTTCGCAATCCTTATCTTACTGTACGCACTTTTCATAATAACAGTTATTGCAATTGTGGCAATCCATTTCTCTTGTATGAGAAGAAAGACTGTTCAATAAATATTAAACCTTTATTGATACACGCCCGTCTCTCTATTCTCTACATCTGTGAAAGTAAACTGCACTAGACTGACTGAGTGAAATCTATGTCTATTGTTTCACACGACCCTAGAGATCGACTCTTGATCTGAGGAGCAAAGTTGTCATGTTGCACGGTTGTTGGAAAACTGAATCCCTTCTTGTCTGTGCCAAGGAAGCTGATCACTTCCTATGCAGAGAAGAAAGTTTCCAGTGACCTCTGAGCTAGTTGGTAACACAACCCAATTAAGTTTAGCATAGTCAGTGGAGGCCTGGAATATAAGCAGTTCCACGTCGATACTACTGTTTATGTTATTCCAATGCGCAGGGCCTAGTGGGAAACTAGGAACTACACTACATGGCGCCCAACGTTTGGTAAGGCGATAAACTAACGCAAGACTTATAGAGTAACTCAGTCGTGCATATTTCACACCCCTTTCTCCCGTAAATACTCCAATAGACGTCTGGAGTGGGTGAAAGGTTAAAATCCGCCCGACCTTAGTAGGAAGAGATTCCTATGTAAAGCTCTGGTTTATTCAACGTTGAAGGATACAGTGTTCCAAAATATTGTGCACCTAATCTTTGTCTCCTTGGAGACCTACTCTGCAAACCTCGCATTTTTACAATGCCAGAAAACGGAACCTCTGGGGCCGCAGCAGATGCGACTCAGCAAGGTCCCGAATACACAGACCCGGGTGCTATTATCATCCCGGTCCAGTTAAGAAGATCTATAACTTTAAAACTTATAGAAAACGGACTGCCACCTCAAGGTGGTACAGTAATTTTCGTGATAGAGGCTCACGAGTATCGGCAGACAGAGGTATTCTATTCATGGATAAACTTTCCAGCGGTAAACGCTATAACACAAGAGTTTCACTATTATAAAATAGAGGAACCTCCGGGAGAGTACGCTCCTTTCGAGGAGATTGAAATCCCACTTAAATTTCAAGAGCACCTGCTCTGGTTTAATGGCGCCCTAAAACACAATGATCACATAACTAGGCTCGGTCCACTAGGTAGACCAGGAGCCACGTGGCCGGTTCTAGCCAGCTACACACCACATCCTGACATTGCAAGAATGTCTAGAGAAGAGCTGTTAGCACAGCTAAACACATTAATAAAAATACATAGGCAATTAGTCCAATATGTAATGCGGACTGCAACAGTCCAGCCAGCTGTTAATACACCACAGCTGACCCCTCATCAGGGGAACACAAATAAAATTACACCACAGAACATACAGTCATGTCTTGGTAAAACACCCGTAAAACGGGAACAAATTCCTTTCTGGTTAGCACAGAAAATCACTCAAATAGAGGCAGTATTTCCTGATACTACCCCTATTGAGAAACACAGAATCTTGACCATCTGCCTTCCTATGGGAATCGCACCACACGTGGAGGACTGCGACACTTGGGGTACAGTCTTTGCTTCCATTTACACAAAAACACACGGTGTTCCGTCTATGGCGGTAATACCAGAAGTGCTAAAACAGATTCAAAATGAATTCGGTCCAGAGCCCGCCTTAAATCTAGGTATGAAATTACTGACAGACTTCAAGCAGGTCACGGCTATATTATTAGCCAACATAAAGGGAGGAGCAGCATCTGTGGCGATCCGCCAGAAGTTGAGGGAAACAGATATAAAAGATCCTGTTGAGCTTGCAAAAATCATAGAAAAATGCTATGAAGAATTAGGTAGAGACAGCTTGGGTGGGAAACCGGTAAAACCCCAACTGCTCGAAAATCCTGAAAAATTATTTATTAAAAATAATTTAAATACTCCTAAAAAGAGCTGGGATGGAAATAAACAATCCACTCCCAAGGAAAAAGTTTTCCAGTCCAGAGGAAGGTCTCCTCGACGGAGGGAGAGAACTCCGACTCGAGAACGCCAGTCTCCCCAACGGGAGCCCTCTGAGAAAAGATATAACCTTAGAAATAGGGATAATATAAAAAAACCTGATAGATATCAAAGTATTGATACACGTCCCTCTCGATCTTCTCCACAGAATTCGGATAGAAGAGGACGGTCAGACCCAGGAGAGCACACCAAGTCCAAAGACAAGGAACCTGCTCAGAGTAAAAAATCTCAATTTCAGAAAAAGAAGGTAGCCAGTATTAGAGTAATCAACCATGCCGAGAATACTGAGGACACAGTTGAGAAACGGGGAGTGGGCATTGACAATGTTGGACAGTGCAGCAGAAATCAGTATAGCGCGCAAGATCTTGATGAGTCATCTGGAGACAGTGGACACGAATGAATACATTCAGGTTGAAACTGCCGACGCCAGACTTAGCGAGCCCCATAAAATATACGAAATAACATTGCGTATAGAGGGTGATAAGACTAGGAAAATTAAGGGTCTATTTTGGGATAAGCTCTCAAAAGGCTATGATATTCTGTTAGCTGAAAAAGATTGGCCCCCGGAGTTCGTCAGGGAGTGCCCTCGTGGCGAAGAAGTGATTATGCCTGCCTTCTCGAATCACATACCGATTCACAAAAAATACACATATGCAAGGAAATGGGCAGTAGCCCAGGCACCTGCATTGTATAAAAATCATGTAGGATGGGATGAGGATTCACCACCTCACAAAATCCAATTAAAAAGTGAACCAACTGCCCAACGGCAGTATCCCATAAAGCAAGAAGCTAAAAAACAGGTCAGGGAGATCTTAGATCAACTTGAGTACCAGGGGGTGATTGAAACATGCACCTCTCAAATGAACAATCCTTTGTTTCCTGTCTCCAAGCCAGACAATTCATATCGTCTAGTTTTGGACTACAGACATCTTAATACATGTTGCAAAACTTTTGCGGTACAAAACTCGCATAGTGCAGCCCTAATGAATAACATAGTTAGGAAAAAATATAAAACGACATTAGACATTTCTAATGGTTTCTTTTGTCAAAACATTGCACCAGAAAGCAGATACTTGACCGCTTTCTCCGCATTTGGGTCACAGAAAAAATTCTGTCGACTCCCACAGGGGTTCAAGAACAGCCCAGGACTATTCTCAGCTAGGGTAACAGAGTTACTACAAATCTATGATGATGAAGCATTATCTTACGTAGATGATATTTATCTCACAGACGACGACTTGGATACTCACTTGAAAAGAGTGAACACCATTATACTTGGGTTCGCAGCAGAGGGTTACAAATTCAACTTTAAAAAGTCCCGAATTGCCCATCTGACAGTACTATTCTTAGGGTACGAATTATCAAGTGAAGGGAAAAGCCTAGCGGACAACTTCTTAGAGAAGTGCGCTGTACTCCAAGCTCCAAAAACGCTGAAGAATTTACAATCGATACTAGGTTTTCTGAATTTCGGAAGAACTTACATACTAAATTACGCAGAGAGGGTTAAACCTCTCTACGAACTAATAAAACCTGATTTAAAACAAATCAATTGGACTCAAAAACACACAGAAATTTTGAGATCACTGCAAACAGACATGTTAGCAAAAATAAAATTAGATACACGTGACAACACGATCGATCTTGTAATCCGAGTCATCCCAGGAAGATGCGGATTCACGTACCTAACCTCTAATGAGGGAGAAAAGGTACCAATTTCAATTAAATCTCACTTGTACACACAAGCTGAAAAAACATTCAGTCACACAGAAAGAACTGTGAACGCAGTGCAAATCGCATTAGCAAATGAACGAGAACTAGCACACGGCAAACGGATTAATATCCTTACAGCGGAATCCGCCTTCGAGGCGCTATTCAGCCCGGTAAACCTGCCTACAGTGTCACTGGATCCGAAATGGATACAGTGCATAGATTCTCTAGGAGCGGAAGATGTGAAATACTATTTCGCTCCGCAATTTGAAGAACTGAATGATTTAGAATATGAAGAAGAATATCCTCTGCCAATCGAAATCCTGCCTCTCCCACAATACGCCTGTATAATCTATACAGATAGCTTTGTACAGCATTTTAATGTAGAGAGCAAATCCTACAATGCAGCATGTGCGATTATTAAAGGTCGTTGGCTGTGCGGTAAATTCAGACCGAAAATAACAAAAACCGAATCAGTAAAGTACTGTTCGGCTCAAAGAACTGAAATCAGATCTTTAAAGATGGCGCTCGAAAATGCAGAACGCGAATTCCCCACACTTATAGTGTGTGATTCTCATTTTTGCGTCAATTCTTACAATAACAAACTGCAGAGTTGGATCGAAAACGACTACAAAGATGACACAGGTGCCACAATAAAGCATAAAAAGCTCTGGAACGAGGTAGCTCTTTTACACAAAGAACTACAAAAGACTCACGTGATTCACGCACAGAGTCTTCAGCGTGATGGCGTTCACGTTGCAGGGAATTCATTGGCTAATACAGCCACCGCGGAAGCAACTAACCCGGCTTCCGTAGCCACAAAAAAGCGTACAGATAAGTACATAGACGGGGAAACCATGCTGGCAGTAAAAACAACCGTAAAAGGCGACTGTGCAGCACTACCCGTAAACTATCCACTCAATTATGCATACATAATCGATGCAAACTCCGTTCCTTTTGCTCGAATCCCTGGAGTGGGGGACAGAGTAATTCCAAACAGGAGCAGGAGGGGCTTCCTCTTACTGGAAGCACACATGGGGTTGGGTCTGAAACACCAAACAATCAAAGCCTCTCTGAAAGAATTACAATCAGAGTACTGGTGGCCAGGAATGAGTATAGATATTCAATGTTTTGCTCAAAATTGTGAAGACTGCAATAGAGATCGCAGTAATGAACAGGCCAGTGTAGTTTCAGGATCCCTTCTAGACAGCATAAGGCGGTCTATCTGCGCAATCAAAGAAGAGAAGCGCGTCCCAGTGTACACCTTTAAGACGAAAAGCACTTAAAAAATGAGGCCCCCAGCGCTCGGCTGACGCTAGAACGGTTATAAAAGATTTGCGAGTCCATATCGGCATATACGCAATTACCACGTTCCATTCTGACCAGGGTCCTGCTTTCAGCTCTCGAGCTTATAAGGAGGCCATGGCTAGCATGGGAATTGGGTTGCGGTATTCTTGTCCGTCGCACAAGTGTGGTAGAAAGAAAAAACCGGGACATAAAGCAATCTATAACAGTGAAGGTATTAGGTTCAGGCGCTGGGTGGGTCAAACATTTAATAAGTGTCCAGACTAGTCTTAACAACATGCCAAGAAATTCTCTAAAAGGTTTCAGCCCATACGAACTATTGTTCGGAATTAGAATGAACGTTCAGGACCTCGATAGTCAGATGTCAGTGGTACAAGAAGAAACAAAGCAGTTTGAAGTAAAAGACCGTTTGGCTGTTTTACAGGAACTGAATGAAACAAGAAAATCATTAAGCAACATAAAGTTAAAGCAACAGCCAAGTACCACTGACGAGGCACCACCCGCAACAGCCCCAGCAAGGCCTGTCTGGATTCCAAAGATTGGGGATCTAGTCAGAGAAAAGATCGCGGTTAAGAAGGAATTTGGGCCTTCTTACAGAAAAGCAGTACCTGTCTTAGCAGTCACCGGGACAAGATCAGTTGTGCTACCGCCCCTTGCTGGTAAAAAGGAGAACAGAGTTGTGTCCATCGACCTGGTAAAACCACAAGCATGTGGCCTATAATCAACAGTAGGCCCAGTGGACTCCCAAGAAACAACAGAATACCCAAACTTGCAACAATCCAAGAGGTTCAAACTGAAAGACTAATCACATTCGATCAGCCTGCAGTGCACAATGAAGGACTATGCAATAATGCCATGGAACTCGTGCCTCTTGAAACACAGATTGAAACAGTTCGTCAAGAAACAACACCAGTCTACAATGATGTGGCATCAGAAAGTGCTACCGAGAGACAGATTGAAAGAACAATCCCATCAATTGACAGAACTGCCTCTGGTTATTTCATCAACTTCGACAACTTCTCTGAAGATTTAAACGACCCCGAAGTGATGCCAGAAACAAAAAAGTCTTTTAAAGAAAAAGCAACGGAACTCTTTCATCAACTGAAGGAAATCTACCTAATTTCCCCTTGGCTAGAGTTCTGGTTCGGTCTAGGTGTATTTTTCCTCCTGCTTTGGCTCATCATGGTACTGTGTTTGGGAAAATTCATTGAGGGAAAATATATTACAATGGACACAGCAAGTCAGAACATCAACCTAGTCCTGAAACCACACAGATCACCCCACGTGAAGAAAAGAGAACTGTCAACAGTAAATGTCACAGCAATTCCAATACCTGGTGGGGTAGTATGGGAGAAAACAGACTATGAGATCTATGGTCCGGTCGAAATCCTGAAGTTTCCTCATCAACTAAAGGTTTCCTTAAGTGACTTTGTGACACCTAGTACATTCTCTGATGATTGGGACTTTAACAGTATTAATGACATGATGTCTGATTTAGTAATGTCAGCTAGATTCACAGATCATGATTATTTACAAGGTTCATCTAGTTATGAGCAGTTATTCTGTTACACCCATTATGGGGATCATTACTTGCATAAATCTGCACAGCCTAGAAATTTTTTATGTATAATCAATGGGAACATTGTGCTACACCACCTAAAAGCAGTTCTAAAGCATTTTTTGAGAAATTCAAATACTTCTCAGGGTTTAACACCAGTGATGCAGAAACGTTTTATTACAAACTGTTAGATAAAACAGGAATGAAAAAAATGCTGACAAATTCTAAATTGATATATTCAGAAGCATTTTATGACAAAATGATGACATTTGGTTTTGATTATTGGAAAAATAATATTGAAACGAAAACAATTTGGGGTACAAAAGATTGGCAGGTGCAAGGCATAGAAGCACTGTTTAGAACCTGCATGATACCAGAACAAATGTTGTTTTTAAATGACACAATACACCAAACATCTTGTCTTGGCCTAGCTAAGATCAAAGACCTTAAAACACCGTCTATACCAAAGCCAATACCTGAAAATGCAACAGCTGATATTGAGTTAGACGTGTCACACATTTTACATTTCAACAGAACACATCCTGATTGGAAAAAGTGGTTAATCTGGCCTACAGACACAAATAGCTGTCAAGATAGATTCCTGAATAAAACACAGGGTTTAAAAATGACCAGATTAGACTCTAGATACTCCCAGAGACAACATCCAGGGATTATAACAACATACAGTGTAGGGAAACTCTGCCTAGAATGGCTAACTACATCCACACTGGCTGAAATTAAGCAACACTTGTCTTTACTAAAAGATGGTGCTGATTTGCGCGATTTCATTCTTGGACCACGCAAACAGCGTCAAAAGCGTTTCATAGCGACCAGCATCTATGCTGCTTACAACGAGGCTTGGAAAGTAAAGCAAATTGAAACTGCTGAAAAAATACGAGAAATTGATTGTATTAATTTGGAGAAATCACTTTCTGTGGTAGACAATGGGTTAATGACTCTGTCTTCCAGAATATATTCTTTGGACAATATTGTATCCTCTGCCTTTGATGTGATAGACAGAGATTTGCTAATGTTACAACATGGCCAATCTCAATTACGCTCTATTATAGAACTAGGCTGGACGCTGCAAAATCTTCGTTCAGGCTATGTGCCTTGGCGTTTAATCAACACAACGTCATTATTTACCAGTTTTAACCTTACTGATAAACAGATCAGTTTGGCACAGAAAGGAGCAGACTATACAATCTTGAGCATCGAGAAACTCGAGAGATTACCATTGACAATGTCAGAGAGCCCTGTCATTGAATGGATAATACACGGAATTATCACAATTCCGATTACAACTTTCCGATTTCATAAATGCCTTGAGTACATACCTGCTGGCCAATATGAACAATTGGGTAAAGGATATGTTAAATCTATATGGAAATTACCATACACTCATTCTTGCTATAGTGACAGCGACAAAAATGTATTTCTTAGTGGTGACAACTGTAAACACTCACTAAGCGGTATACTTTTGTGTCAGGGTATTAATTTACACGGAGCATGTGATGGAAATTCAAACAACCTTTCATGCCACCAGCTAGTCACACCTGCAACTCAGATAGAGCCCTTCTTTATGCAACTTTCGAACGGGAGTTACATTCTTAGAACGGATCACAGGTGCTGTGGCCTCGCGCCCGGGAAAAGTTATCTAGTACAAGTAACGTCCATGGTCAAATGTTGTATGCAAGCATTGTTCCCGAGCGGGCCTCCAGACATAGTGACTCCTCTCTGGCCTCGTCTGAATCTCTATTCTATACGAATTGATACATTAAGCAAAATGAAATCTGTGCTTTTACAGACAACAGTGCCTATAACGTCATCTAAAGAGACGTATGATCTTCTAGTCGCAAGGACGGCTACTGAAGTCCATGACCTTTTATCAACAAATTGCCCCGTGCATTTCGTAGAAATGTTCAGCCAACTCCTTAACATGTCTAGTGCAACAAGCATCCCAGGCATATTTAAGACAGTCTTTACGGGACTGCTAACACCCTTCCAGGCAATTTTGGGAATCTTTCCTAATTTTGTGCACTCCATCTTTGGTGGTATACCACTATTTTTGGGACTCATCGCAGGGATTCTATTTTTGATCATCCTGCTACGATATGGCAAGCCTCGGCTCAGACATAGCTCCCATGGGAATGGAAGAGACAATCCTAGCAATGCGCTACAGGGACAGGATAACTAACGTCCTCGGATTGGCCAGGCTGAGAGATCTAAACATGACCTGGTTCCTTTCATTCAGACCGATATGGCAAAATTGCATTTTACCTGTGCTACGGTGTATGCTTTGCGGCGATGAATGCGTGTTGGACATCTGTCTTTCACTTCCATCAGCAGTACCAATGGATGTCGATACTTTGCTCAGTCCAATAACGGCTCACGCATTGTGTTGTCCCCAGCGGCTACCAATCCTGATGACGGCGTTCGTGGAGACTCCTGTACTACAGCCAAGTGGTAACAGTGGAGCGAGTGACAGAAGCAACATCATGCAGGTACAACGTTCTGTGAGCGTTGCTGGTCCTGCCTTCGATGACAGCAATCATTCTCACACCTGCCAAGTTACAGCGCTATCTAATTTGGTTGAACTATCACCTGATTTTGTAGACCAATTCTTTGCGAGCCTGTCTGATACGATGTTCTCACCCATAGAGAAACAATAACTTTTGAGAAGCTTTCCGACACACAGTGTTCCCATGAACTCTGAATTCGGCCTTCAGTTTTGATCAACAAAAACTGCCAAGTGCTTTGGAAATCTATTTTCTTTGAATTGGACAATTTTTTAAAATATTGACCCTCTCTTTTTGGCACGAACAATTCTTTGCTTAACGTAAAAACTATTCTTAGAGAACAGAAGCTTCACACTTCTATTCCTAAACACATCTAGAGACATAACAACATAACACCAGCCTCTAGCACACATGTTATTACAATGCATTTTTATGTGATGATTTATCTCGCATTTCTTCTGTCAGAGATACTTCATGTGTAATTCCTTTTGCATAATCGTTCATTGATTTCAAATGCAATAATTTTTTGAATGATTACTATGCTTTAAAAAACGTACAGTACCTAAATTCCATGTATTACAAGTACGCCTATTTTGAATGCATTTATGTATTTTGGGGTGGGCGATGTTACACATGCATCTAATTGCTTAGTTTTAGTAATTTTGATGGACATGAAAACGTGGAGTGGGTGTTGCGTGCTTATCTAGGTTCCCGATCGATACTGTGACCTTATGCCCCTATTCGGCTATAAATCCCTTTATTCCCTATATTGGCATAACCGTTCAAGTACGATTTTCTGAAAAGTCATCTCTGGCCTCACACGAACAGAGCCACATTCCAGCATGACTCTCTGCTACTTCCTTTGCGACCAATTAGTGCAATGACAGAGCAGCAGTCACTATCTGATATTCCTAGATAACACTCCGAGTTCTTCAACAAGATAAAAACTCAGCAAACCTGGAAATCCCCGCTTGCTATGTTTTGATTAGTAATGGAACTCTAATGAGCAACTGATAACTGTCACTTCCTAGTGACATCTTTAATTGACGTCTTATGTCCAGCAAACTTGCGTCAAACCCGGCACCTGTCAGGTATAAATATTACCAACGTTGCCTTAAGCAATGTGAGCTGAGAGAGATACGAACTGCGAGTTCGTTGCCTGTTGCTGATGCCAGCTGCCTGCATGACCCTGTGTTGGTAAAAACTAGCACTCTGTCGCTGCAGCCTGCTATCCTGTGGTGGTGAAGCTGCTGATTACCATTATCGCCGCTACAGCGCGACCTATGGTGCAGTACGCTTGAGGAGCCGTGCAGCCGTCCTCTGCGAAGACATCCAGCCCAGCTGCCCGCGGACGCTGTCACCCCTCCTTCCTCGACGCGCTGAGAGCAGCCGCTGCCTTTCTCGTGCAGAGAAATCCAGTCCCGGCGCTTCCGGTTTACCCTCGCGGGTGACTGGGATATCGAGAGAGACCCCTGAAGGAGATACCAATCCTCCATCATTCTATTCAGAGGTATGGTGTTGACTAAACCCTTAGACGAGAATTCTTGAAACAAACCTTGGCAAAACCAACTTAACTTAAGCTACTTAGTTGCTCCCCTTCTCACGTGTTAGGCTTAGGTCAGGCACACTGGGGTAGGCTTAGTTAGAAGCACCAGTTGAGTATGTTAGCCTAATGTATATATGACTGTATATATGTTTTATTACTTTTAAACCATTGTATGGCTAAGAAACCATATCAATGCTTTTACAGTTCTATTTCGCAATCCTTATCTTACTGTACGTACTTTTCATAATAACAGTTATTGCAATTGTGGCAATCCATTTCTCTTGTATGAGAAGAAAGACTGTTCAATAAATATTAAACCTTTATTGATACACGCCCGTCTCTCTATTCTCTACATCTGTGAAAGTAAACTGCACTAGACTGACTGAGTGAAATCTATGTCTATTGTTTCACACGACCCTAGAGATCGACTCTTGATCTGAGGAGCAAAGTTGTCATGTTGCACGGTTGTTGGAAAACTGAATCCCTTCTTGTCTGTGCCAAGGAAGCTGATCACTTCCTATGCAGAGAAGAAAGTTTCCAGTGACCTCTGAGCTAGTTGGTAACACAACCCAATTAAGTTTAGCATAGTCAGTGGAGGCCTGGAATATAAGCAGTTCCACGTCGATACTACTGTTTATGTTATTCCAATGCGCAGGGCCTAGTGGGAAACTAGGAACTACACTACAACAACATACATTTCAATTCTACACAAACCCAAGAATTAAACACTTCTGAACACCAATTAATAATATGTTTTGGTTCAAGCACTTATGAATATAATATTACGGTTTAAAACTATTGCTCTAAAGTAGCTGTCCCTCACTTTGGGGAGCAGCTAAGGGTGGTTCCCAGGCTGTGCTGTTTTCACTGCCCCACTCTGCCACTGCTAAATATCAGGAAAACCGATTTAGGCTTCTTTTGTCATCTGATCGTGATAAGGAAAGTACCCGTAGCCAACACTCGGTGTCGCCAGAAAAACAGACAGGCACAACTTCAAGTTTGTGACCTAGCCCTACAAAAACCTCTGATGAGTCTGCATAGGTGGATATTTCATTTTACTGCAGTACATGTTGTTAATCAACGATTTATGTAAAACTGTCTTTTACAGTGAGCACATTAAACTTTTGAGCTCAACAAATTGAAACAAATATGTAATGTTGAACAATAGTAACTTTTAAATTGAGTTCTGCTTTAATTTTTCATCTGTTTTATGCTACAGTATGCATTTCATCACAAAACCACTTTTTATGTGTTTATATTATCTAGAAAATGAACTTTTAATTTTAAGTTTTGGGCATGAACCAACTCCTTCCTAATCAAAGATCACACACCAAGAGATTAGACATTAAAATCATTAACCACTGAAATCCACCATTTTTCTCTGTACTACTATAAGAAATTAGATTTTTAGTTGCGAAGGATGGGACTCCACAAAAAATAAAGGGGGAATATTTTGAAGCCCCTATCACCACCTCAACGTCACTTTTTTGGACGTTGTGGTGGCGATAATGGCTGTGCCTTATTGAAAAGGCAGTGTTAAGCCACCTATACTGCCTTGTAAATAAGGCACCCTTTCAAGCTATATTTAGTGTGAAAGGGGAGGGAAATGGGTGCTGCAGTGGTTGTTTCACTTCAACACCCATTGATTTTGATGCTGCCCCATATTTACAAGGGGTGGCCTAAATATGGGGCAGCGCCAAAATTAAGACAAGGGAAAATCTGGTCTTACCCTGGCACATCCTCGTTTTTGCTGTTTCCATTTGTGCTGCGTTGTGCAGCACATATAGAAACAGTAAAACGCCATTGATTGTTTATGTACAGGAAGGTTTTGCAACTTCTATGTGTGCTGCATTCTACAATACACATAGAAGTTACAAAACGCCATTTAAAGATTGTTTATGTGCAGGAAGGAACACCTTACTGCAAATAAACAATCTTCCCCTGCAATGCAGACACCCTTGCACTACGGTGCCTGCGTTGGCGCTACACAGCTAAATTTAGTGCCAGTGCAGGGGGAAACACAGGGCTGCACCATATTGTTGGAAATATGGTGCAGTTTTGCGTTTCTGAAGTGGCGAAGTGTGATGTTAAGCTAAGAAGACTAACGCCGCGATACATCACTTCTATTGTAAAAATGCCCCAAAGTCTGCATGTGCCTTTTTCTAGTAACCAAGTCCTCCATTGTAGCACTTGTATCTCTCTGCGAAACAGAACAGTCCAAGGCCTACTCATGGGAGGAGGTGTGGGCTAGTAACCACAACTTGCTAGTATGCAAAAATATTCATTAAATCATTGTCCAGTCATTTCATCTCTTCCAATAGAAGAAAAGTAATGACATACTTCTATACAACAGACTGGCATAGGCACCTAGCTCAGTTGCTTAAATATTATCGCACAGTAAGCTTTATCTGTTGGAGAGAGTGTGGAAACAAAGGAGATATGCTCCACATAAGGCGGTCATTGCCCAAGATAAAACCCTTTTTGGAAGTGGTATTAAGGAAACTATGATCCATCTTAGGTTATCCTCTCCTGGAGACATTATTGTACATACTATTTGGGGATGGACCACAAGAATTGCAATACCAATCTAGGAGAGACAAGCTCACTCTTTGGAACTGTCTGGGTGTTACGAAAATTTCCATTGCAGCACATTGGAAAAGGAAAGAGGCCCCTGACATCATTCACTACCAGGTTAATCTATGGAACTTCATGGCAATGGATAAAATGACTTGTGCAATGTCCGACAATGCTAATGACTGCACTAACTTAGGAGTCGTTGATGAACTATCGGACTGAAGATCTCCCCGAAGGGCATGAACCCCACAACTTAAAACGCGTAACCTTTTTTGAAGTTGAGGAATGACAGGACAGGACCCTGTGAAGGGAGTGGGAGTGGATAATTGGGGGAAAGTTTAAAAAAAAAATGTCTAACACACTTTATATTGTGCAACAATATAATGCTATGTTGTGTGCAGATATAGATTGCTAGAAGATTAACTATTGATCCAATGTGTATCTGTACTATCTGCAATGCTTCAACCACAAGAAAAATACCACTCCTAATGGGTCCTGAGCCTACAATCACCTACACTTGATGCAATACCACATTACAATGTGGTGTCTTGATTGATAAGGCAGGTATATAGGGTATCGCCACATAATTAAAAGCAGAGAACATGTTAATATACACCATTGCAACACCTCTGAAATCAAATGGGACACTACCAATATGCAAAACATGTTATAACCCACCATTGAAGCCAGTAGGGAAAGTAACAGCATTCAATAACGTTAAGTATCCTGTAAAACCTAGCATTGTTACCCATCAACATTGTCAATAAAGCATTACATTTAATATGATGTGTCTCAGAGTCATGTTGCTACTTTTTCTGAGCTGCTGCTGCTGCAGCTCCAGTTCCCACCAACAGAGTCCCCTGCCCTTCTGAGCCCACATGCAGAAGCACGGTCTCCGAGAGAGCTCTGAAAGGCAGCAAAACCCAGGAAAATAAATATAACCCCCTGGAGACGTGGGGCTAGTTTTAAAAACAATCAGGGGAGGCTGCTGCTTCTCATGGTACCCCCCCCCCCTCCAAATAATCTTTAAAAGTTGGTAGTGCCCCTGCTCGATCTTGGGGCATCACATTTACCAAAATATCATTTTTATTGCCTCTCGTGTGCATATGCAATGAGCAGCTTCATCCGATCTGTGGCCTGTTCCTGGGACCTTGCACCACCTTCATTTTTCTGTAGTTCTAGGTGCCCTGGTCCTGTCAGGAAACCCACAAATATTACTCCCTCATTGTGGCTGTGGGGGGCTCTGCAAGTTCGGCCAGCTCCCAATCCAGCCACCACTACTGTGCCAGCACAGAAGCAGGTATTTTGCTTCTCTTGTCTGTTGGTGGGAATCCTTCTGCAGGGTGGGCAGAGATAGAGGGATCTGCCCCCCTCTCTCACCAGGCCTGGCAAAGGGAGTGGGGCAGCGCATCCTCAGTGCTGCTCAGTCGGTTCACAGTTGTCCCAGGGAGATGGGGTCCCCCGGACAGTTTCATTTTCAATCAGGTCTGAAGAATGGGGTACCTGGGAGTGAAGTAACCTTGAGGACGAACCCCACAGACACCCCCTTCTAACGAGACTATATACGTTGGAAATCTTGGCCCTACCAGAGGTAGCTTGAAGAGATTGTCGCAGAGCACTTTTCATTCCTTTCTCCTCCAGAGACCCAGGCTGTATCTTGGGCCATTAGGACCTTTTGTGATGTTCTTGGCCTCGTTTTGCTCCTTGTACCCAGCCCTAGCCACTAGTAGCATTTTATTCAGGCCTCCTGACCTTTAAAGGGTGCATTCGGTGGGAGCTAGGTTTTCTGGCTCCCTGCGGAAGACTTGTCCTCTGTCTCTTCTGGTGCTCTTCATCCAGTTCATCTTGGACAACCCTTCTGCAGTCAACAAGCATCCCTGCCGCAATCCCTAGGTACCACATCTTCCGGCTACTAGAAAGGCACCCCTGTTAGCAAAGTCAAGGGTCTTTCTACAGACATTCCAGGTGAACCCTCTATGGCCCCAGCGGGTTCATTCCTTAAACTGTTCCTCCGGGGGCATACTGGGGCCAGTGCCACTGGCCCTAGATACACCTATCCTAGTCCTGGATGTCAGATGGATTTAACGACCCAAAGTCCTTCCTTGCAGGGTCATCAGATGGCTTCTTATTTCCATCTGGGCATTCTTTCACCATCATCTCTCATAAGTCCAGCATCTTCTCATCGGTCTGTCCCTTGTGCAGTGTTTTTAAGTGGCGATAGAAAGTTCTTGAAGCTAGTCCCCCCTCGCCACTCCTACGGTGCCACATCACTCTACCCCGGGAGAGGCATTTGATCCTCCTGCTAGGCAGCAGAGTAATTAGCATGGCCCCGTAAGGGGGACAAAAGCTCGGAATTTGATTATGAGCTGATCAAGGGAAATATCACAATTCTTAAAGTGCTACAAGGAGTGTAAATATGATATCAAGGATGTAAATCTATACTTGGGATGCATGTTTACCCCTAGATTGATACCTCTCGTACTCTATAGTCCTAAGTGGGATGAAACTGTATTTTTGTGCCTATTTTGCCTCTAATGGGCAATACAGTTTAAGCAGAATAGACCTGCAGTTAGCACTACTGACCTACATACACTATGAATGCCCTTTCACACTATAAGGCCTACCCCAGGACAGTACCTTTCTCCAACAGGCTACCTGTGGGCCGATAGAGGACTGCGCTGGACAGTACTCTCACACACACATCCCACACAAGAGCTCAGAGCCTCTTACCCTAGTGGGAATTAAATAGCCAGAAACTATTTGCTACAGCCACAACCAGGCAAGTTAATTATTTGGGAAAAGTACCCTCCTCCCCAAGGACTATGTTTTAATTTGGCTTATATAAAAAATGGCTTTAGTACATATTCACTGTTGCAGTAAGGTTTTGGTTCCAGTCGGGCTGGCCTGTCTGGAAAACCTTAGCAGAAGAATTGTTATCTTCTTGGTACATTACGACAGCCTCATTAGAATTTCGTTTCTTTGATTGTTGGCATCACCAGAACGCCCACATGGTCTTTCTACGGCCAACTGGTTTATCCATTTCAAATGTGTCTGTCCGTCATGTCTCATTTCCCATATTTTCCACTTCAATTTTTCATTAATAAAAATCAGGGAAGACGAAATAAAGCTTCTTTATAATTTCGTGACTAAATAAAACGACCCATTACTGGAGGGTTGCCATCATTGGAGGGTGGAGCTGACTTGATCTGGCGGCAGGGGGCTCCGGGCACTGGCCAAGAGAAGAATTATTGTAGAAACAGGGTTGTGTTTCCCAATAATTAGCCATGAGTAACATCTTTCATCACATATGCCATGGCTCGGAGTAGGTGTCTAAGGTGTAGCGGCTCCTATTAACCCTTAAAGTCCCACCCCTCATTTCTGAGGATCATCCCTTTACGCTACAGGGGGACAAGGCTGCCGACCACATTTTTGTAAGCATGTATCTGATTGCATTTTTAGAAGAGTTGACTGAACAGAACAGCAATGTTTTAATTGTTAAATATGTTGATCTACCAATTTTATAGAATAATTGTGAAAAAAAGATGTCATTCTGGAGACCCCAATTTTTTTTCTACATCACTGGGGCGCAAGGAGCTGATGGCTGGCAAAGTAGGCATCTGTTCCAAGCCGCAGCTAGATTACTCTGACTTTAGCTTCTTATCATGCTGCCTGTGTGATAAAGCAATTACATGCAAGCATTAAAAAAATATTAAATCTTATTTGCGTTTCATACTAATTAAAATCAAGATGTTTCTCCTCCGAAGGCTCGTTCCGAGATATGGATGCGCCACTCACCTGGGAAACAAATAGAGCTCTTTTCTAGGGGATTGTAAACTACTGTTTATCACCTCTGTGCTGGTACAAATGTATGAGGAATGGTGAGGTGAATTAAGGATATTTTGTTTATGCTGAATGCGTAACAAGAAATGGGCGTTTTAATCATTTAAATTCAGCTCATTTTCAAGAAAATGAACCCACTCATGTATCACAAGATACAGCAGCTTCTATATCATTGTTAGCGTGGGCATACCAGCACCTGCTTCTTCATGTAAAGCATACAACTATCATCTAAACGAATTTACAATTGATTAGATGTATTTCATCCTCTTTAGAGGTAACAGTCATTAATAGATCTTTTCAAATTTTACATATTATTTAAATTTGCAACACACAGATCTCTCTTGCTTCGAATGTCTGCAGTTTCCAAAAATATCATTTCCATAGTGTGTTTCACACTGATTTCCTTTTTAAGAACAGCACGTGGTGGCATCTATTACCGAAAAGCAAATCCAACCCTGGGTGTAGTGATCCACAATACTCGATTCTGCTCAACGCTTATAGTTCTATAAAACAATTCAAGAAACTATTTATAATGAGAGCCATCAGATGCAAAGTGTACATTCAATACTTAATTTGTCAATTTGATCGAATCTTCTTTAAATGATCCTAGCTCTTTTGTTCTATAACCTACATTTGATCAGGAAGTTCATTTTCTTATTCTTAGGCTTGTTTTGATGGAGAATAGTGGTCACTGTAGGACACGTTTGAAATAACACAGGAGTTTTAGGACATACCATAACCTCTTCCGTGCGTCGGACGGCCCCCAGCCGTCTGACGTCACTGTGGGCGTGTCCAGACGTGTCAGATTTTTCAGCACGCGTCAGATTTTTCAGCACCCCAGGGGAATTCCGGCCGCAGCGAAGTGGCTAAAATGTGTACTGTATTATTGACAATAGCAATAGATCTATATCCAAATTCTTTCGCATCAGGCCATCTGGGGAAAGGTCTCATAGGGAGAGAAGTCAATAGTTACAGTAGAGTAGTACTATACACATGGACCCTTTTTAGGTTTTGCCTAGCGAGCGGCGCAGGCACTGCGCAGCCGCAGGGAAAACATAATGAGAACAGATAGAGTGGCTTTGGTCCCCACCTCTGTTTCCATTGGCTAGCTCCATAAATGGAGGCTAGCCATTGGAACAGAGAGGCGTCCGTCATAGCCGGACCAGATTCGTGGGCGTTCCCACGATTTCTTCCCTTTTGCCACGTCATGCGGCGGTGGGCGGAGTTGTTTTTTTTTTTTGCCGGTACCATTCCGGAAGAAGTCCAGGTGAGTGCTCCCGCTCTCCCTCCTGCTGTCTGTGTGCCTGTTCCCGCCCCCCTCCCGCTCTCCGTGTGCCCGTTCATGCCCCCCCTCCCGCTGTCCGTGTGCCATTCCCGCCCCCCCTCCCGCTGTCCGTGTGCCCGTCCCCCCACCCCCTCCCGCTGTCCATGTCTCCGGCCCTACTTGTGCACTTTCACTCTCCGTTGCTTGTTTTTCTTCCTTCAGCAGAGTTGTTTTAAAGTCTGTTATCTGTAGTGATACGATCCCTGTTTGTCTACTGTTGCACTTGGTTCTGTGATTGTTTGTGAGCTGGTTTGTCGATCTGGCATGTTCGTGAGAGGGGCTCCATAGCAATTTGCCAATGACGAGGAGTAAAATAAATATAAGTAACTTCTTGAAATATCCACACTGCATAACTGCATACTTGTAAGACCCTCTGGTTTGTACCATATGACAAGCTTTCGTACATAGTGTTCTATTTTTTTTTTCTTGGAGGGGAGGGGTGAAATACAAATTGTCCGATTCAAGCAGTTGAGGCATTTCGCTTTTGTATTGGGCCACATTCGCGTAAAATGTTATTTTCCTACAGTTCTGCTCTGTCTCTGGTGCCAGCTGGTCTCTGTGTCGACTCTGTAAGCCGAGCCAAACTCTGTTCGCGGGAGGAGGGGCGAAAGGGGTTTTGCTGAGCTGTCACTTTTTATGTATCTTGCTCATCCGGTGCTCCCTCTCAAATTATATTGACGGTGCAATGTCGGTGGGTAACAAAACGCACACATCAATACCGCTGTGTAGAGCGATCAGGAGAGGGATGTACAAGTTGTTGGCTGTGAAGGAGAACTCAATAAAAAGCATTAGTACGGCTCCCCTAAGCATTAAGAGGGCTCAGGTGTTGGGGCAGATAACTCTGCTTCAGTCACTGAGTTTAAAGATCTCTTAATCGAAAATATATTCGCAGGTAATGCTTCATGACTCGCCAGATTATTTGATTAGAATTGGTAAATTAATTTACGCTAATTTGCTAATTGTTTGATGGCATTGTGGTTAATTTCGCCCTGCAGTCTCATTTGGCTCACAATTTATAATTCCGTAGATTGCCCCAGACACCTGCTTTTAAAAAACACACACAAGACTCTCCCTTATCTGCTTTTGTTAGAGATACAGAGAGGACTTTGGGTCATTTTTATTTTTTTTAAGCACTAACGTGTTCGGTCGTGTATATCAAGAAATTACTTATTTAATCAAAGTTTGCCTAGAGGCAGTCAGTCTTCGGTAGGCATTGCAGTTTATACGTTTGGTGGCTGTAGGCATAGGGGAGGAGGGGAACTAGACTAGTCTCGCATGTCAGAATTGAAGTCTCTTTATGTGAAGGACTTTTGTATGAAGTAGTTACTGTAGCAAGCAAGGCGGCAGCTCCGGCGCAGTAGTTGTGAAAGCCTCCAGCAATTTTTTTTTTTATTTAAGCAATGTAACTTTTCTCGGGACGATGTAATTCTAACTGTTTGAAGTTGTATTCTTAGGGGGTTTTGAAAACAAATTGGAACTCAGCCGTGTTACATTTCATGCCGCTCCCCACAGCACTTATTGGTTCTGTGGGTGCTGCCCTGGTGGAACTGGTTCAACTGGGGCTGTGGCCCCTCTCCGCCCTTCTCAGTCACCTGTATCTGATTCTTTTAGGGCTTCAACCTCCTATGGAAGGGATATGAATAGATGTACTGCAAGAGTCACATAGGAATGTTAGAGTAGAAAAGTCTACTGCATATACTAGTGAATACAGTCATCTCTATATACAGTAAAAATTGAGTTATATTTAGAGGGGTCGGAGTGGGACGCAGTGGGTGGATGGATGCATGATGGATGGATGTAAGCATGATGCATGGATGTATGGGTGGATGCATGGATGGGTTGTTGTTTGGATGGGTTGGTGGATTGCATACATTGTTGAGGGATTGGCTGTATATATGCATCTATTCATACAGCCATCCATGCATCTATCCATACACCCATCCATACACCCATCCATGCATCCACCAACTCATCCATGCAAGCATTACAACAAGAGCCCGCAGCTCTCCTTCGTCTCTCCTCGCCCCCCTTCCCTGAGCCCGCAGCTCTCCTTCGTCTCTCGTCGCCCCCCTTCCCTGAGCCCGCAGCTCTCCTTCATCTCTCCTCGCCCCCCTTCCCTGTGCCTTTCCCTGTGCCCTGCCCTGCTATTGTAAATGACATTGCCATTTATTTATGTTAAAAAAACATAAATAAAAATAATGTCAAGAGCAATGCCAATAGCTCTAACTTTAACAAAGGCAAAACCATTGCATTGTAAATGCTTGTTTGCATCTGAAACCGCATGAAAACGGTGGTATATACCATGCAGAGGACCCCTCAGGAGGAGTGCCCCAGGACTGGTGCCACAGAATAGAAGACATCTCAAGTCTATTTTTGAAGACTTGTGCAGTAGTGAAGCAGATGGGGGTGGATTTTATACACTTTGGGCACCTCTTAACTATGATTGAATGGGGGCTTGGTTTTATCTTAAAAGCATGTACGTCAATGCATAGCAAATCTTTGCTGAATAATGAATGTTGTCTGTACAGGGTAGCAGCCTGTTGGCCATGTACTGTGGGCACCCATTGAGAAAAATGCAGTGAACCAAATAAGCAATTATAAACAGGTATCTCAGAGAATTTCTTTAATCCATTCTGGACAAGATTGATTGGACTGCTGGCTTGAATTAAGTCTTCATGAGCAGGGTTCAAATGAATGTCAGTTCCTGAGATACTAATGAACATTCTTGGTAATGTTTTCACATGGAGATTGATAAGAAGTCACTAAAAGGATATGGTTTGTTTTATGATAGTGTGAGAAATGTCAGGTGTGTTCATCCGCGGCCTATACATATGGAATGAGGGGCCACAACGTCCACTTTTGTCCCGCCAAGAAGGGTGTCTGTCAGCCTGAAAAAAGGTCAGCCTGACAGACACTCTTCTTGTTCAGGTCAGGCAGGCAGGACCTAGACATGTGCTAAATGCACATGCTTCTGGCTGCCTGAACTGAACTTTGCTAGGCTGAGGATTTCACAGCCATGTGTGCATGACCTCCTCAGCCTCAAAAATGCTTCCAGGCCCTTCCCCTCACAACGAAGGGGATTGTCACTGATTTCCTCGTACCAGGGCATTTCAGTTTTAAGCCCTGAAGTGCCCAGGGTAGAGTGTCAATCAGTGACATATCGTCACAGAGTGGAGTAGGATGAGCAGTCTCACTGACCCCATCCCACTTCTGTGACAAGTACGGGACTGCTGCCTTACCTCATAGGCTTACATATGGTGACCCTCCTGGAACCTCCGAAGTTTCTCTCTAGGAGAGCTGCAGTGAAGGTACGTTTATCTATGTTTGGTGCATGCGTGTATGTGTGAATGTATGTGTATCTGTGAGTGAGTGTTATAAATTGGTCTGTGTGTGTGTATATGTGCGCCACTGCCCCCTCCCTGTTGAAATTAGTGGGTGCCACTGGGTGTGTTGAAGGTAATCAGCCAGGGTTGCAATGGAATTTGGTTTACTTGGATTGGAGCTCAAGATGATGCTCAATCATCCTTGTTTGTACATTTCCCGAAGCCATTGAATTCAACAGAACATATGACTTGGTAAAATATAGTTGAATTCATATTGTTGATGTAATGGCGGTAAGCTATATTCGTGTTACACACCCCAGTTTAATAAGTGGCTCAGAATGAGGATTAATTTGGGCCGGAGGCTAATTAGGATGGTTTACGACAGGAGCTTTTACTATTAACTGGTAGGGAGTGATTTGCAAGGTAGGGGGTTAACCAATTGAGGCCTCTTGATGTGCATGTGATAAATTATAAGGCTATGGAGGATTCCATAGTTGATTGTACCAATGACAGTGCGGTAATCAAGGCAAATCAGAAGGGAAGATTTACTTAGTCTTGAATGCAAAGAGCATAATCAACAATTTGTAATAAATTGATCTTGAAAATATTGTGAGGCTTGAAACCAGATTCGTGATTTTCAAGTACATTATTGTTAGATAGTTTTTGATTTCCCAAGCTAAAAAGATTCCCATGACTTTGGCAAGAAAATAAAGACCACCAATAGCCTGTAATTGTTATGGCCTTGATGGTCAGCTGTGACTTTTTCGAAGAGTCTTAACTTGACCAACATTTAGGCAGTGTGGCAGTTGATGACAAACTTGGCAAACTCCTCACATTTAGAGTCAATCCAGAACGCTACAGCCATGCTCATTCTAGGTACTCCACACCACGAACATATGACTCAACACCTCCGAAGCCTCCACTGGCACCCTGCAAGAAGAGAATCCCTTTCAAACTCCTCACCCACGCCTACAAATCCCTCAACAACATCAGACCCAAATACCTCAAAGACCGAGTTTGAGGAACCTCTGAGGAACCTCTGTACCGCTGACCTCTCCCTGGCAGGAGTCCCCCGCATCCGCAGAAACAGAACCGGCGGGAGAGCTTTTACCTACATAGCAGCCAAATCCCGGAACAAGCTCCCGGTCAATATCAGATGCTCCCCAACCCTCCACACGTTCAGGAAGGACCTCAAGACCTGGCTCTTCGACTGACCCGGAGCTGCTACCGCCACCCCCCCCCCCCAGCACCTTGAGACCCTCGCGGGTGAGTAGCGCGCTCTCTAAAACCACTGATTGATTGATGGATCCAAAACGAGGGCAGTAAGATATTGATTTATGGACTGTTCGATGTAAAATAATCATTTGGGTTGATTTCTAGCAAGGTCTAACAGAACTGAAGAAGAAAGTTTTAACCTTGAAGACGTGTGAGGCCATGCTTTCTATATGGTCTTCTGTCAACCTGAAAAATGGACAGGAGAGCATTGGTGGGGTCTAAACAACATTTCTGCCTTTAGCTAGGACCATTGTTCATACCTAATTATTTAACCATGTCTGTTGCTGTGTTGAAGCTAGAATTTCACTGGTTCACGTTTTGGAGAGCCAGGAAGATGTTTTAGAGTAAATCAGTTGAATAGTCATAGATATGAAGGACTGACCTATACATTTACTGTTTGTACCTGTAAATAATTATGGGTTTGCCTGATCCTGAGTCAGAAGATTTACTATGAACCACTAGCTAAGAAAACGTAAAATGATGCTAAAACTTTAATGCACATGTATTTATACCTGAGTATGTTTCTGTGGATGTGATCGTAAAACCTAATGCCACCTCTTTGTGTAGAGCAGTAATCTAAAAGTAAGGAGGGAGTAGGAGATCCATAATGTATTGAGAGGCTTAACTGAGCAATGTCTCTATGACAAATATAATGTCTAAAACTAGTAAAACTGTAAGGTCTGCCAGTTCTGTGGTACACCACTGAAAACCTGCACTTGCGGAGAAGACAACATAGGGTAGAGCATTCCACCTTTGAAAATGGCATGATATAGACTGTAGTTTTATTTAAATGAGATTTTCAAAGTATGCCTTTTTTTGGTGTCTAAGAGGAGGATGCCACCTAGGTATAACGACAGCAGGAATAGGTACCTGCCTAATAATGAATAAACAGTCTGAGTAGAGTTGAATAAGAAATTACATTTGTTTACTGTAGAAGTAGTCAAATGAACTTTGCAGGAGAGCTATTGCGTATCATTAGTAAAGGGGTAATTTTTGGGTAATCTGGAAACAAATTCCAATTTGTGATCACACTTTGGATTGCTATCTGGAGATCCTTGGTGACAATCAAGTTTGAGTTGTGGGTTTTAAGTACTGTGATAGGTGATTATGGATAACAATGTTGTGGTCCGAGGATTTTGAGGAATCTATGGTAGACATCAAAGCTCTCATTCTGAAAGCAGGAAGAATGATGACAAAGATATTTAAGGCAGAGTTACTGATTGGTGTTGGAGCTTGCAACCTGCAAGTTTGTGCTGCTAATTCTGAAAAGGGCATCAACTACTTCTGTGAAGGAAGGGATACATTGATGGGCATCTGTTTGATCATTCCTGGATTCCTTGTTTGACTTTTGTGCTTGAATTGCAGGTTCGGTCAGGAAGAGGCAAGGAGGAGAGAAAGTTGAGGTTGGTTATGTGCTTGTGATATTGATAAGCAGAAGAGTCTAAAGACCAAGTAAGGCAGTTCACATTCCTTTGTCATCAAACTAAAGAGCTGGAAAGGAAGGGGTAAAGTGAAAAAGAAGCACAATGTTCAAGAACAAGATGTTAATGTCACTGCCTTGAGCCATACTTTACTTTTATTTTATGTGCTAATAGTAAGCTTTGTTTTGTAGAGTGGAAAAGCAACAATGCAATACTTATGAGAGTAAGGAATTTTAACTTTTTGGGACACGGAGAAGGTGCCACCAGAGGTATTTGTCCAGGCTTATGTGTTTCTGTAAAGATGAGCAAAGCGGTATTGAGGAAAATATTTTTTGCACATTGGCATTTGCCCACACTTAGGGGTCTATTACGATGGCGGGCGAACAGACTCTGCCCAACACCATACCAGCAAAAACGACCACCCGCCTTATGTGCGGCGGCCCCGTGATGCAGATTAGGATGCTCCCGATCCCGCATTTTGTACATTGCGGCGGACGGTGCTTTCAGCAGCACCCGCTGCAATGTAAAAAAGGCATGTTGTATATTTGCATGCACAACTGGGCAGGTACCGCGCGGTGCCTGCCACATTTTGCATGCAAATGCAGAGGGGTACCATAGGCATGTGCACCCGCCACACCCCCAACACACCGAGGGCCCGCAAAGGGCCCCACCTGCAGACCCCATATGCCTTTCCATGTCGGCAACGCCGCCATGAAAAGGCTCATCTGCGCCTGCATAATAATATGGATGGCGGTGTCTTGCAGATACTGTCACCATATTCAGCCCCTTTTCTGCCCAGTCGACTCATCGACGGGTGGAAAACAGGTGGACGGTTTTTCCGTTCGATGGGGTGGTGATCTGCCCAATATAATATTAGAATCCTTAGTATTTGAAGGCTCTTGTTGAGCACAGAGTGCTTGAGGTTTGCAGTGACACTTTTAAGACTTGTTCGGATCAAGACCTCTGAGCCCTCTGATCTCCTGGTCAGGGAACTCTGCTCTCCCCTCGCGTAGCTCCGTTGTTGTACCGCTGCCCCCTGCACCTCTCTAGACTCAGTTAGGTGTTTGAGGCCCTCCTCCACCCGCAGGCTCCTGCCTGTGCCTCAGCCCTGGTGGTCCAGTAGGAGGGTCTTGCTCTTCTGCTGGTCCGCCCGGCGAGCCATCTCTGTCTTCAATTTCTGTTCTGTCTTTTCTGTCTGTTTTTCTTCATTGTGCCTGTTCTATCTTTAAATCTTTGTCTCTTTATTGTGCCTGCTGTGTCTTTAATTCCTTTTCTCTCTAATGTGCCTTGTTGTGTTTTTCTTTGTATTCTTTTTACCCTTTGTGCCATTTTTCTTGCTGCTGCTGTAACTGTGTCCCCTCCCCCTTGCTGGTTCCCACTCACGCCTCCCACTGTGCTCCCTCCCCGTCCCCTACTTGATGGGGGCACTGCGCGAACAGGTTGAGCAAGCCCTCTGACCTCCTGGTTAGGGGACTCTGCTCTCCCCTCACGCAGCTCTGTCATTGTACCTCTGCCCCTTGCACCTCTCTGGACCCAGGTAGGTGTGCAAGGCCCTCCTCCACCTCCAGGCTCCTGGCTGCACCTCATCCCTGGTGGTCCAGTGGGAGAGCCTTGCTCTTGTGCTGGTCTGCCCTGCCAGCCATCTCTGTCTCCTTTTTCTGTTCTGTCTTTTCTGTCTGTTTCTCTTCATTGTGCCTGTTCTGTCTTAATTTTTTAAATCTTTATTGTGCCTGTTGCGTCTTTAATTCCTTTTTTCTCTATTTTGCCTTTTTGTGTTTTTCTTAGTATTCTTTTTTCCCTTGGTGCCATTTTTCCTGCCACTGCTGCCCCTGAGGCCCCTCCCCCCTGCCGGTTCCCACTCCCCTCTCTCACTGTGCTCCCTCACCCGTCCCCTACTCAATGGCGGTGCTGCATGAACAAGTTGAGCAAACCCTCTGACCTCCTGGTCAGGGAAATCTGCTCTCCCCTCATGCAGCTCTGTCATTGTGCCTCTGCCCCTTGCACCTCTCTGGACCCAGGTACGTGTTCGAGCCCTCCTCCACCCGCAGGCTCCTGCCTGCACCTCATCCCTGTTGGTCCAGTGGGGAGCCTAGCTCTTCTGCTGGTCCCCCCGGCCAGCCGTCTCTGTCTTCCGTTTCTGTTTTTTATTTTCTGTCTGTTTCTCTCGATTGTGCCTGTTCTGTCTTTACATCTTTTTTTCTTTATTGTGCTTGTTGTGTCTTTAATTCCTTTTCTTTCTATTGTGCCTTGTTGTGTTTTTCTTTTTATTCTTTTTCCTCTTGGTTCAGTTTATCTCGCCACTGCTGCCCCAGCGGCCCCTCCCCCCTGTCGGTTCCCGCACCCACCTCACACTGCGCTCCCTCCCCTGTACCCTACTTAATGGCGGCCACTGGAGCACCAAAGACAAGCCCATCAGCGCCCGACCGTGACTCGACTGCGACCAGTGCCAGGTACCCTGGACTCCCCACCGCTACAACTCAGCTGGCCTTCACTGACTCAATCTCGGAAGAAACAACAACTGCCAGCTGTCGATGCTGAACACCACCCATGGGCAGTTTTCCTGGGGACACAGCTGCCGAACCTTCACCAACTTCCGAACCCCAAAGGCCTTCAAATGCCACCACACCCAAACCCCTCTACACCCTTTCACCAGATGTCGCCTTCCTCACGAAACCTGGACAAACACTACCTCCACACTCAACATCCCTACCACCATTCCCGACAGACACAAGACCCAGAGGAAGGACCGCCCCAACTGCCCAGGAGGAGGACTCACCATTGCGCACAAGAACTCCTTTCTACTCACCACTTCCAGCATGAAGACTCCTTGTTCCTCTCGGAACGCCTCCATTTCCAGATCCAGGCCAGCCCCAGAATGACCCTATGTGGTACCCTCACCTACAGACCTACTTGACCATGAACCACATTCACCACAACCATCACCGACCTCATAGTGACCCACACCATCACCTCCATGGACAACATACTGCTCAGAGACCTGAACTCTCACCTCGACAACCTCAGTGACCTTAACTCCACTGCCTTCCTGGACAATCTCACCAACATCGGACTGAAACAGCTTGTCACCACCCCTACCGACGAGGCAGGACACAACCTCAACCCCATCTTCGCAGGAGGAAAAATCATCCACTTCAGCCACACCATGCAACCTCCCTGGACAGACCACCACTGCGTACACTTCTGCTTCCAAAAAAAACCAACACTCACAAACCTACTTCTCACCCTCAGTGAAGGAATTGGAGCAAGGTCACAGAGGAGTACCTCAACTCCACCATCAAACACAATCCCCCTCCCCTCACGACCAAAGTCAACTCTGCAGCCAACCGACTACACAGATGGATCACCAACTGCTCAGACAAGCTTCCCCCCTCCATAACACTGACAGACAACACCCCACGAAGGCCACATGGTCCACCACGACCTCCGAGAATCCGGATGTACCTGCAGACATCTTGAGAAAGTATGGAGAAACAACAAAAAACCCCAGAAGCTCGGACCACCTACAAGAACGCCATGACAGAATACCACCAAAGCATCGGATCCACCAAAAAGACCTTCATCCGGAACAAACTCCTCGTCAACTCCAGCAACTTGAAGTAAGCCTTCAGCATCATTCAGGAATTCACCAAACCCCCCAGCGAACCCTCAGACGTCACTCCTTCCCAGGAGCTCTGCAACTACTTTCATCTCAAGCTCAAATCCCTTTACGACAACTTCAACGAACAGACACCAAACACCGAGATCACACCTACCACCAGCAATGCCAGCCAGCCTACCATCTCTGCCTAGACCCTAGGCACCACCAAAGACACCACCACGATGAGCATTCACTCAGGAGCCCCCAAGGACCCTGCCCGCCACACATCTTCCACATAGCCACCGCCGCCGTAGCACCCAAGCTACAATGCACCATCAATGCCAGCTTCGAATCTGGCACTTTCCCCGATGACTGGAAATGCGCAGATGTCAAGCCCCTCCTCAAGAAGCCCTCTGCAGATCCTACGGACCTCAAAAACTACAGACCATCTCTCTCCTCCCCTTCGCAAACAAAGTCAACAAGAGGATTGTCAACATTCAGCTTACAAACTTCATCGAAGCCAACTCCATTCTCGACATTTCCCAATCCAGATTCCGCAGCAACCACAGCACCAAGACCACCCTCCTTGCCACCACAGATGACGTACACACCCTCCTCAACCAGGGTCACGTGGTGGCCCTCATCCTATTAGACCTATCTGCAGCCATTAACACCAGCTCCCACCGCACTCTTACCGGGACTCCACGACGCCGGCATATAGAGAACTACCCTCAACTAGATCTGCTCTTTCCTCACTGGCCGAACCCAAAGAATCAGCCTCCTGCCTTTTCTCTCCGAACCCACAGAGATCAATTGCGGAGTACCCCAAGGATTAACGCTCAGCCCACGCTCTTCAACAACTACATGGCCCCCCTTGCCGCCATCGTCAGACAAAATGGAATGAGAATAGTATCCTACGCCAACGACACCCAGCTCATCTTCTCTCTCATGCATCCTCTCTCTCACAAAACAACCCAACACCACCAAACTCAGGTCCAAGGAAGGAATGAAGGACATCACATCCTGGATGAGCAGCAGCTGTCTGAAGCTCAATTTGAGAAAAGACACAAGTCACATCCTCTGACCCACCCCCTCCTCATGGGACAACGCCTGGTGGCCCACCACCCTTGGCAACCCCCTACCCCACAGACCATTCCTGGAATCTCAGCATCATACTTGACTCCTTCCTCACTAAAACCAAACAGATCAACGCTGTATCCTCCACGTGCTTCAATGCTCTGAATTCTTTGTAAGACCTTCAATCTCCGATTTGTCGTAATTACATTTAAGTTGGTGTAGTTGGAGCCAGGAGAACACCTCTGAAAGGCAGGCGTTGATCGCTTCTCCTCTAAAATCTGCCTTCTTATCACAGGTGAAGAGCAGTTGCGTATCGTCAGGGTAAGATACAATTTTGGCTCCATGGGCTTCGGCCAAATACGCCAAGGGGGTCATATAAAGGTTGAAAAGTGTAGGGCTCAGAATTGAGCCCTGCTGGACTGCAGGGTATAGTGTTGCTGAATTGGTCTTAGCTTGTCTGAGACGCTCTCAGCTGATGTTACACTGTGAGGCCGATATTGAATGTGAACTGTGTATTTTAGAAATATGAAATTTTGTATTTGTATTTTTGCACTAGGATAGTTGCTTCCTGTAAAACTTTTAAAATTTTTACTAATTTTTGCTCATTGCTGGTCGGCGACAGCGGAGCCTGCCTTTAAGAGCAGGCCCGCCAGGTCAGGTCAGCGTTCCAGCTAACTTTTGCTCCCCGCCCAAAAAACTCGAGATGTGTCGACCTTGCAGGCGCGCCAAAGGCAAGCCCGCTTGCATCCCAGAGGCCTCCAGCACCGGCCTCGCTGCTGGAGGATCCCCCAGTGTTGGTAAGCCCTTACGATACAGTGGGTTGCAGCTCATGGCAATAGGTAGGAGAGTGATCTGCTGCTCCCTCGTGCCTACGCCAAAGGACTCCTTTAGATTGGTCTGCACCCATGTTGGGTTTCCTCTAATATAAATACAGGGGCGTACCTGAAAGAGGGTCTACGGGCAAGCCTGCTCTTCTTGAGACAAAGCCTGATAAGGAGAAAAGCCATTTGAAGCCCTTTCTTCTCAACACACTATACTTGAATAAACATGCCCTTCAAATCTATGATTTACTAGTGGATAAGAGCCCGGATCTCCTTTTTTTAACAGAGACATGGCTCAGAGAAACATTAAATCCCACCATTGCCATGGCCATTCCTCCTGGTTATCTGATGCTCAGGAAGGATCTGCTGACGGGCACTGGGGGAGGCATTGCTATAATTTTTAAACATAATTTTCCCTGCACCATGGTTCCTATAGACGATATAGCTAGTTCATGTAAGGGTTTCAGTGCAACAATCTCTGGCAGGCATCATAATTTATAGACCCCCGTTCCTGAGGGCCGGTTTCTTGACTCTATCAGCAATGCTGTTTCTCCTCTTGCCATTAAATATAACTACTGCCTTGTTTTAAGTGATTTTATTATTCATATGGATAATTCCACTGACCAGGAGCCTATTAGACTACGTGGCTCACTGGCTTCCTTAAACTGACACCTTATGTCCTTCATGAAACTCACGAGAAGGGCATATTTTGAACCCGATTTTCTCAACTGTTAAAATAGTGACTTCCCTTCCTGTTCCTATAGTATGGTCCGATCACTCGATTATTGATTTCACAATTGAGAATGTGCAGCACTCTCGCAAATCCCAGGGAAGGCCACACTTCCGTAGCTTTAGACCTTCTAGCCAAATCACAGCTGAGGCTCTAACTGCCCTCAGCAATCACCTGATTCCCTTTAAGGGTAATGTGGAAGAGGATGCGAAAGGTCTGGACAATTGGATCACTACCTGATCTCTCTATATCAATCACTTTCTCTCTCTCGCTCACTCTCACTACTTAACCACACAATTTACCTCACAATTAGTTCACCTCCTCACCTCTTCACTTCCTTGTTCTCTCATTGTACCTCAGTTCCCTTTCATTCATCTTTCTAAATATCATACTTCTTTCTGGCTATCCTTATATTGCTCTACCACTTTTTTTGTAGCATCAGCTCCTTTCTTTGCCTATCCCTCTGTCTCTCTCACACAAATACATCTTTGTCTATGTCCCTGCTTCTCTGTTTCAACTCGCCCCCTCCACTTCAACGAACTCTCCCAACCTCTTTCTAGATAGATCTCTCTCCCACACCATCATTTCCTCTTTTTATATCTCACAACTCTCCATTTCTGCATAAGTTTCACCTCGCTTTCTCTATTTCAAGTATGTCTGTCAACGTCCACTTTTCGCTCTGTACCACATTTTTTCCTCTACCCTTTAGCCCCTCTACCTTTGTCTCTTCCCCACAACTTTCTTTACCTAGCCTGTTTCTCTATACCTTTACTCATTTTGCTTTCTCCTTGCCTTTCATCTTTGTTTTTCCTTAACCCTCTCTGTCTACGTCTACCTCATGCTACCTTTGCCTCTCTCCATCCTTCACCTTTTTCTGCATTACATCTGTCTCAAACTCACAACTTGGACTACTGTACTTCTCTACCTCTCTTTACATGTCCTTCTCCCATCTGTGCCTCTAAATCATACACTAACCCTCACCCTTTTCTCTGCCTCTCTTTCTCTACCTAGGATTTCCTCTTTCTACCTCTCCTTATCTTTCTTTCTGACTACCTCACCCTTTCAATTTACTTTACTTCTCTTCGTACCTCATATACCTTTATACATCATCTCTATTGCTACCTCCTTGTGCCTCTACTTCAACCCTACCACAAAGTTGTTTTCTTTATGTACCTGTACATCTCCTATATCATGCCCAGTTAAAATATTCTTACTCGGCAGGGTCACATGGGACTCTCTAGCAAGAGACGTGCACACATATAAAAAGGAGAAGAAGTACAAGGTAGGGGAAGAGAAAATAGGAGAAAGTATTGAAGTTTTATCAATGAAATGGTGAAAATCCTCGGACAGTGCTTTGATTTTAGCTGTTGCAGCCAGTGCTCTATTGGTTAAGGGGGATAATAGGGTGATATATTTGCAATTACAAATATTCTGTAATTAAAGCTACAGTTCCAAAGAGCTATGTGCATATATATTACTTTAATATTGTGCACTTCTCTACTAAACATCTAACAAATCACACTTATCATGTTCCCCCAACAACTGAAGTAACAAGAAGGTTAGACACTGAATTTCACATACATTTTGCAACTACAAATATCTAGATCCAAATAAAAAAATGGCTTTATCAAAGAACTATTAGGCTGGCGGCAACCAGGCAGCTTAAGCTTTTGACTCTTTTTCCGTGCCTCACTTTCTGAAGGCTTAACGTATAATTAACCTTGTTCGGCATCACATGGGCTTGAATGAGCTGCAAAGGGGTAATAAGTTCAAAGTTGCTTTAAACAAGGGCCCCAAAATATATCTGGGCCAGGACCCCAGAAATCCTTAGGATGCTCCTGGACTAACTGTTATTTTTGGGTGGTTAAGAACATCTAATCGAAATACTGAAAGTACTGGAATCATAGCAACCCATAGCCGTGCATGGCCTTCGGGTTGGGGTTTGCTGCAGGGCCTGGCTGCAGGTTACCATCATCTAACCTCTCCTGTGCAGTCCACCTGCAGCCAGACCCTGCACCCAGTACCATGCCGGCAGGCAACCCGATGCCATGCATGGCCTTCTACTGTGCCCAGTGTGTGGCTGGCCACAGGGAATGGCCTGCGTCTAGGTCTTGCATCCAACCCTCCGCTGGCACCCCGGCAAATGCCAAAAATAGATTTTGACACATGGGGTTGGCCGCAGGCCAGAACTTGGGACCAACCCCCACTGGTATCAACCCTCCGTGCACAAGCCATAGACAGCGGGGTTTGAGCGCAAGGCCTGGGTATCATTTTAAGTAGGGCAGACCTACTGACTTTGTCAAGGGATCAGTGCAGTTTTCAATCAAAGTTATTACCAACAGAAAATGTATTACATTTTAATTAAAAAAACAACGTCTTTGAGTCTTTTTTAACATTTTCAATCAGCAAAGTGCAGCCATAGAGCCCACCACAAGGGGGCTCTGCACGCCAGCCAAAGAGCATAGAGCTCCAGCTAGGAGTGCTTTAAAAAAATATGGTAAGCTCTCCTGGGGTCATGGATTAATCACCAAGGAGACTTACTGATTTTTTAAATGTTGCTAGGGGCCACTGTGCATCCTGCAAATGCCCCCTTCCCGCCTCCACATCATTAGGAATGCTTGGTGCTGTCCCTGTGCCTTCTAGGAGCACCACTAACCTGAAATATTATGTTTAGAAAGGCCTTGCTGGTCATTATGGGGATCTCTTTGCAAGGAGCATTGAATTTATTAATGAGCGTCTCCTGACGCTAATTTATTATTAATTTTTAATTTATAAGTTTTTGGGTGTAATGGGACACCCTTTTTTAAAATAATTTTTGAGAAGGGGGAGTACAGCCCCCTCCCTGACCTTTTAAAAGCCCTAGGGACCCCACCCCCATGGGCCATTTCCTTTTTTATGGAGAGGGTATCATTTGGACTTTACAAGCCCTAGGGACCACATCCCCTGGGGCCGTGTTATTTTTAAATGGAAGCGGGGCACCCCCACTCCACTTTCATTTAAACAGTGGGCTCAGGGGATGAGGTATCTGGGGCCAAAATCAGTTCGGGAAGGGGGCCACACACACCTCCAAGTTAATAATATGCATTGACCTCCCCGGATGCATTGACCCTCCAGAACCAGACCCATCCCAGAAGTCATTTTAAAAGTTATAAAATATGGCAGCCACCATTTATTTTATGTTGCTGCAATCCCAGTGGAGTACAGTGGGACACCACAAAAAAATCTGAAACATTTTGGCCCCAGGGAGGCTCCTTCTGGCACTCGTGCAAGGGCTAAGGAGGCAGGGTAATCTTATCCTGCTCCCTTATATCTTTTTGTTACTCACTTTCATGACAGGGGACTAAGGTCTGGGAGTCCTGTAATGGCCACCATTACATTTTTGTTCATATTGCAGTGAGACAATCAGAACACTCACTCACACAGGACCCTCTCCCGCTGGAGCGAGATGTCCAAAGGGGAAAAAAAGCCTCATCTGCCAATCAGAAGTGATCACTCTATTTTTTTTAAGTTGTTCTTGCTGGACTCTTACAAGAATCCCTTGAACCCAACTGTCCAGATATACAAATATTTTTTAACCTTAATTTCTCAAAAAATACGGAAGAGATTTACACCAAATTACACAAAGCATGCATTCTGTACCAAGATTAGCTTCCTACCAAATTTGGTGTATTTCAGTTCTGCAGTTTTTGTGGAAATGCATTTTTAAAAAGTCTATGTAGAATGCATGGGGAAATTTGATTTTGGGACCCCCCTTTTTTCCTGGCCCTCACTTCATGGATCACAAACTTTCAAGGAAGGAACTGAGGTAGATGAACTCTTTTATTGAACATTTTCAGGAAGATTCGTCAAACGAAGCCAAAGTTATTAGTAAACCAAAACATGTTCTTACCATGGTTCTATGGAAATGCAGACCTAAACTACCCACTGTTGACTGCCAGTGTATGTGTGTGGGGGTGGGGGTGGGTGTGTGTGTGTTGGTGTGTGTGTGTGTGTGTGTGTGTGTGTGTGTGTGTGTTGGCACATACACACACATATTCATATATTCATGACTGGTATTCAAATGTTATACTCCAAACAAGTGTGGCACTCAGTACTTACTGCCCCCACAGAACAGTGAAACATGTGTCTGGGGCTCATAAATTAAAATATTTTAAATAAACATTATGCCTAACTCCTCTTTGATTTTGTGATTGGAAATTTAATTGGACAATACAGAAATATACAATATGCTCATGGAATCTTAACTAAAATTACCTTACATGTGGACTCTAGCATCATTGCCAGTTTGTTATCAACTTCATTGTGCAGTCCTTTTCTCATTGTATGGTTGTGTTGTATAGAACAAAAGACTATGGTTTTACTGCAAGTCGAGTGCACCACTTCAGTGTTGGAGAGCGGTATCCCAAGGTTGATGCTTTGACTGAACTGGTACAGATGTATGCTGTGGTGTAATACATCTCTGTCTTGCAGTATGGAGTCCTCGTCCATTTCATAATGCATAGGCATTGCAATCTTCTCATGACCTCCACATAGATCTCTTTCCTGAGCATATAGTAGGTAGGCATTGTTTACATGGATAGACAACATCCAACAGCCTGTACCAACATTGCTGTTAAGATTCATTTCTCTTGACACCCATTTCAAAGTTTCACAAAACAAATGTCTTGTTTGACAATACAGTCTAATTACTGATGAATGTGTAATATCTTCATGTTTTGTTTAGAGTGTTCCCCTTTACCTTGTAACTAGCTGCTCAGCCAGTCTGAGTGTTCTGTGTGGAATGTTGACATGAGTGGAATGCTTGGGTGCCTGGTGTGTGTGAGACAATTGTGAAAATGGGCTGAGCAGCTAGCAGGCTGCTACTGGTGGGGCTGCTATCCCTGTTACTATGGATGTTAAGAACTTAATAAATATCACAAAGACATCTCTTGGCTATGTCTACTGTGTCATCTCTACACAATGAACTAGAATATTTCATTTGGCGACGATTCGGAGACTTATCAACAAGATGACATGCCATGGATTTTTTCCAAGTTGGAAGGAATCTTAAGAAACTACAACGTCAGTGCAAGTACATTTCATGGAGGACATGGGACAATAGAGACAACAGTAATGGAATATGGTTTCGTTTTACATTGTTTGGAAAATGAGGATTTCACAAGGGCCACACAGGAGCGGTGTGGTTTTGCTCATTTAGGGACACGTGTAGGTAGCTTAATATTGGTCGATAAAGGCCGGAAATCGGTGATTTTTGTGTTACCGACCGGTATTTAGCCCTTTCCAATGTAAGAATCTCTAAACAAGGATTCAGTAATTTATTGATTCCTTATTTTAAGGGATCAGTACATTGCAGAATCCTTAAAACCTATGTAGGAAGCACTCAAGTGAGTGCATTTTTGCTTTAAAGGATTCATTAGTTACCACCAACTACAAGTTAGTGGTAAATACCAAATACCTTTAAAAAAGCAATTATTAGCTTTTTTTAAAGTGCCATGTGGCAGACATACATGCCCTCAGGGCATGTATGTGTGTCACATGTGCACACATGCATGATTCAGGGGTGCAACAGGGTGCCAATGTAACACCCTGCCACCCTTGAATGTGCTCCCGCTATTACGAATCAGTATTTACCGAATCGGTAATAGTGAATGGCTTCCCATTCATTCCTATGGGCCTCCAGGCCCATAGGAATGAATGGGAAGGTATTCCTCATTACCGAATCGGTATTAGCGATTTGGTAATAAGGAATATTACCGAATCGGTAAATTTTACTGATTTATTACCTACATCACATTCCTCATTACCGAATCGGTATTAACGATTCGATAATAAGGAATATTACTGAATCGGTAAATTTTACAGATTCATTACCTACATCACATTTACCGATTCTTAAATACCGAATCGGTAAAATTCGGTATTTAAGAATCGGAAAATTGTGATTACCTACATCTAGCCCTTAATGCTCAGCAGGTGCACCGAAAGCTCAAGTACTAGTGACCAATGTTTGCACTTTTTAAAAGTTAGGCCAGTTTGCCCTTCACATGTTTTGGATTTGGCATGATTTGGACAGCATAGTTTCAGAGGATCAACCTTCCCTTCCCGACACCAACTCGAATGGGACAGTACCCCTCACGCTTCGAATCAAGCTTGGACACTTTATGGTTCTTTAAATACTTCAACTTTAAGCACACACAGCTTTTGCCTTACACGTGGAGAAAAACTTTCCTTTAAAGCCTTCCGGCTCACTGTTTGCCAGCCCGTTTAGATTTGAGTAACATTTTAACAGTTTTTATGGTTGGGGATGTTTTAGATACCACATGAGTGTAAAGGTAACTTTATTTTTCACTTTTCAAATAATTGACATGGCCATAGGGTTACAGGCAGTTCATTACCGTTTAAACTCTTTGGATTATGAATTTTGCACGTTATTCATGCCTGTCCCAGCGAGCGCATTCTTACCTGCCTCATGGAATCTACTTGTTCCTTCGTGGGATTCTCTCTTACGTTGTTGATTCATCACTGCTTTGGACTTCAGAGGGACGTCTTGCTGCATAAACGTGCCAAAAGCGACCCGGAGCACCATTCTTTACTTGACTCCATCTTCAAGAACTTTGAAAATACTGCTGCTCTAAAGGAGAGACGATGCGGAAAGTGAGATGGAGCAGCTGTTTTTTTTTATTACTGTGGAGGGAAATACTGGAGGTTTGTGCTGCATTCATGTCTGTGTGCAATTTACACATGGAGGTCTTCGGTTTATGCCGGATTGTTGGAGCGGTAAGTTTGTGTTACCCAATATGGGGCTAGATGTAGGTAATCCAAAAACACTGATTCTAAAAAAACGAATTTTACCGATTCGGTATTTTTGAATCGGTATTTGGGATGTAGCTAAAAATTCGGATCTGTCATTCAGAATTTACCGAATCGGTATTTACCGATTCAGTATTTACCCGGAGGTGCCTGCCACACCATGCAGGGATTTCCACAACCTCCCATTTCTCAATGGGAGCTTGTGCTGCGGACGGTGTCCACCCGCCGCAGAAGCTCCCATTTTGAAATAGGAATTTGTGACCGCACCATGTGCGGTCACATGGTAATCAGGTGTTTGGAACTGCTGACGTATGGTCGGGTGGTTTCCTCACTGTAATCAGGGCTTTGATACATTTGCAAACAAATGAAATTTAAAATGTTTTAAAAAACACATTTGCAAAAAATATTAACAACAACAAAGAAAAATACAAATACTGTCAAATTAAACTTATAAATGTATATTTAAAAAAATATATATATTTAACCAATATTAGGAACAGCGCAACAGTAGGGAACACGTTGGACTTCAGAGGGGTTACATTAATTATTCCCCCTCTAGTCAGTACAACAGTAGGGAAAGCATTTGACTTTGGAGCATCCCACTTGTGGGACACCCCCGCGCCGCACGGCCACCAGCTGCTGCGTGTGCCCCTTGCCTGCCCTCTGCCTCGCTGCTGCCTCGTTTGCCGGTTGCCGGCTGGCGCCGCTACGGGTGTTTTTGCCCTTGTTTTGTCTAAAATTTGTGCCTGTTTTGTATAACTTTGATTTTTTCCTTGTTTTGTCGAGAATTTGTGCCCGTTCTGTTTAATTTTTATTTCCCCCGTGTTGTGGTTTCCTTCCTTGTTGTCCGCCTACCTCGCCGCCCTCCGCCCTCCCTTCCCGCCACCGCTGCTTTTCCCCGCCCCTTTTTCTATTCTGTACCCTCCCCGCTCCCGCCTCCCAGCTGCTCCGCCCACCCGCGCACCTGGCCTTAAATGGCGACCGTGCGACGCAGGTGAGTGTGACCCACTTGTGGGACACCCCCGCGCCGCACGGCCACCAGCTGCTGCGTGTGCCCCTTGCCTGCCCTCTGCCTCGCTGCTGCCTCGTTTGCCGGTTGCCGGCTGGCGCCGCTGCGGGTGTTTTTGCCCTTGTTTTGTCTAAAATTTGTGCCTGTTTTGTATAACTTTGATTTTTTCCTTGTTTTGTCGAGAATTTGTGCCCGTTCTGTTTAATTTTTATTTCCCCCGTGTTGTGGTTTCCTTCCTTGTTGTCCGCCTACCTCGCCGCCCTCCGCCCTCCCTTCCCGCCACCGCCGCTTTTCCCCGCCCCTTTTTCTATTCTGTACCCTCCCCGCTCCCGCCTCCCAGCTGCTCCGCCCACCCGCGCACTTCGCCTTAAATGGCGACCGTGCGAACGCGCAGCGGTCACGCGCAGCGGGCGCGCCGATTGTGCGCCGAAGGCGCGCCAAAGGTAAGCCCGTCTGCGCCCGTCCGCGACCGGATCGCGACCAGCGCCAGGACCCCTGGCCCACGAAGATCCCGACCGACCCGCCTGACGTACTCCGCCGCCACCCTCACCGCTCTCAACACCGGCCGACTCCCAGAATGCCATCAAGCCACTCCACGACGTACCCACGGACCCTTCAGCTGCCACGCCTGCAAGTTCACCTGCATCCGGACCTGCCTCGCACCAGCACCCACCAAGCCGAACACCAGCAGCACCCACCTCAAGTGCATCCTGCTCAACACCCGCTCCGTCCACAGACATGCCATCGAACTCTGGAACCTCCTCGACACCACAGCTCCAGACGTTGCCTTCCTCACGGAGACCTGGATGAACGCCTCTTCAGCTCCCGACATCGCCATCGCCATCCCAGAGGGCTACAAGATCGTCCGGAGGGACCGAAACGCCAACCAGATGGGAGGAGGCATCGCCATCATCCACAGGAACACCATCCGTCTCACGACCAGCACCGACAACTCCCTGACCACCGCCGAACACCTGCATTTCCAGATCCACACCAACCCGAACACCACCCTCAGAGGCACCCTGATCTACCGACCCCCTGGACCACGCACACAATTCAGCGAGGACATCGCCGACTTCGTCAGCCCACATGCCCTCCCCTCCGCTGACTACATCCTCCTGGGAGACCTCAACTTCCATCTGGAGAACAACAACGACCGCAACACCAGCACCCTGCTCGACAACCTTGCCAACCTGGGACTCAAGCAACTGGTGTCCACCCCCACCCACCTCGCCGGACACACACTCGACGCTGTCTTCTCATCCAGCAAGGACATCGACTTCAGCCACGCCACAGAGCTTCAATGGACGGACCACAGCTGCGTCCACTTCACCTTCAAGAAAACAACGACCCACCACCACCAGCAACAGGCCGCCCGCAGAAGCTGGAACAAGATCACAGCAGACCAGCTCGCCACCTCCCTGAGCCAGCACCCTCCTGCCAGCTCAGCGAACCCCAGCCAGGCCGCCGACAACCTCACGAAGTGGATCAGCAACTGCGCGGACGAACTCGCCCCACTGAGGACCCCGCCCAGCAGACCCGGCAGCAAGAAAGCCCCATGGTTCACCGACGAACTCAAGAGCTCCAAGAAGAACTGCCGAGCCCTCGAGAAAGTCTGGAGAAGGGAACCGACACCGGACAACAGGACCTCCTTCAAACTTGCCACCCGGAAACACCACCAGCTGATCCGCGCCGCCAAGAAAACAGCATTCAAGGACCGGTTGGACAACAACGCACACAACTGCAAGGAACTCTTCAACATCGTGAAAGAGCTTTCCAACCCCAGCGCAGGAAACAACGACATCACCCCATCGCAAGACCTCTGCAACTCCCTCGCTTCATACTTCCACAACAAGATCGCGGACATACACAACAGCTTCAACAACCAACCAACGCACACCATGACCGAACAACCACCCCCCACCACCACCCTCCACGCCTGGACCCCGATCAGCACCGAAGACACCATCCGCACGATGAACTCCATCCACTCCGGATCACCGACCGACCCCTGCCCTCACCACGTCTTCAACAAGGCCGACGCTGTCATCGCACCCCACCTGCGAGACATCATCAACACATCCTTCGACACCACCATCTTCCCTGAGAGCTGGAAACATGCCGAACTCAGCGCTCTACTCAAGAAACCAACAGCGGACCCCACCGACCTCAAGAATTACCGCTCCATCTCGCTCCTCCCGTTTCCAGCCAAAGTCATCGAGAAGACCGTCAACAAGCAGATGGCCGCTTTCCTCGAGACGAACGGATCCCTCGACCCCTCACAGTCCGGCTTCCGAGCCAACCACAGCACCGAGACCGCCCTCATCGCCGCCACCGATGACATCCGAGCCCTGATGGACAACGGAGAAACAGCGGCCCTCATCCTCCTAGACCTCTCCGCGGCATTCGACACGGTCTGCAACCGCACCCTAGTACGGCGCCTCAGCAACGTCGGAATCCAGGACAAGGCGCTGGAATGGATCATCTCCTTCCTCGACGGAAGAACACAGAGAGTCCGCCTACCACCGTACAAGTCAGAGGCCACCGAAGTCATCTGCGGCGTCCCCCAAGGATCATCTCTGAGCCCCACCCTCTTCAATGTCTACATGAGCCCCCTCGCGGCCATCGTACGCAAACACAACCTCAGCATAATCTCCTATGCCGACGACACCCAGCTGATCCTCTCCCTGACCAACGACCCCGCCGCCGCCAGAGCCAACCTGCACGAAGGGATGAAAGAGGTAGCCGAGTGGATGACGACCAGCCGCCTGAAACTGAACTCGGACAAGACGGAGGTCCTCATCCTGGGCTCCTCTCCCTCCGCCTGGGACGACTCCTGGTGGCCTCCCGCCCTGGGCACCGCACCCAAACCGACAGACCATGCACGCAACCTGGGCTTCATCCTGGACTCCTCCCTCTCCATGACCAGGCAAGTCAACAACGTCTCCTCGGCATGCTTCAACATCCTACGCATGCTACGGAAGATCTTCTGGTGGATCCCCACCGAGACCAGGAAGACCGTCACCCAGGCCCTCGTCACCAGCCGACTGGACTACGGCAACGCCCTCTACGCCGGTACCACCGCCAAGCTCCAGAAGAGACTCCAGCGGATCCAGAACGCCTCAGCCAGACTCATCCTCGACATCCCACGAACCAGCCACATCTCCGGACATCTGAGAGACCTTCACTGGCTCCCCGTCAACAAAAGAATCTCCTTCCGCCTCCTCACCCACGCACACAAAGCCCTACACGACCAAGGCCCGAGCTACCTCAACAGCCGAGTCAACTTCTACGCTCCCAAACGCCACCTCCGATCAGCCAACCACGCCCTCGCCGCCGTCCCCCGCATCCGAAGAGCGACTACAGGAGGAAGGTCCTTCTCCTACCTGGCCACCAAGACCTGGAACTCCCTCCCGACCGACCTGCGCCTGACCCAAGACCACCTCTCCTTCAGGAAGAAGCTGAAGACCTGGCTGTTCGAGCAGTAGCGGCTCCCCCCCCCATCCCCCCCCCCCCCCAGCGCCTTGAGACCCTACGAGTATGTAGCGCGCTTTATAAGTGTCACTGATTGATTGAGGTGTTACAATTACTATTCCCACTCCAGTCCGTGCATCTGTGGGGAAAGCTTTGAACTTCGGTGGGTAACATTTACTATTCACACTCCAGTCTGTGCAACAGTAGGGAAAGCATTGGACTTCGAAGGGTTAAGATTTACTGTTCCAACTCCATTCTGTGACACAATAGGGAAAGCATTGGAATTCGGAAGGGGACGGTTTACTATTGCTGCTCCAGTCTATGCAACAGTAGGGAAAGGGGAAGGTTTACTAATCCTTTTCCAGTCTGTGCAACAGTAGGGAAAGAGTTGGACATCGGAGGGGTAAGGTTTACTATTCCCACTCCAATCTGTGCAACAGTATGGAAAGCTTTGGACTTTGGAGCAGTAAAATAAACTACCCACGCTCCAGTCTGTGCAACAAAAGGAAAAACGTTTGGCTTCAGGGGGGTTACATTTACTATTTCTACTCCAGTCTGTGGAATAGTAGGGAAAGCTTTGGGCTTTGGAGGGGTAAGGTTTACTTTTCCCACTCCAGTCTAAACAACAATAGGTAAACTTCTTCACTTAAAACACATTATATACTTAAGGAACCCTATCCACTTAGAAAAAACAAAAAAATCTAAATATAAACCCTATTAGTTATCATAACATATAGATATATGTATATATATCTATATTTATTATATATATACACATAATATATATAAATTCAAAAATAAATAAACAAAAATTATCCAATTTACAAAATTCATAAACAATGTAATAATTAGTTTTCAATTAAAATAATGCTGATTTCCTAAGTAACTTTCCACCATATTCCCCATGAAACCTAGCAACCCACACCTAAAATATATTGAAAGTTAATAAAGTTAACATAATTTATATAACTAATAAACAATTACATAATTAACAATAGCTAATTTTGAATTGATTATTACTTAATTGCCTTCCCACCCTACACCTCTACAAACCCAGCAGCCCACAACCAAAATATATATGTATTGTACAATTTTCATAGTTATCAATCAATTGAATATTTAATTATATATTAATATGTATTATTGTTTCATTATTAATAAATTACCGTCCCATGTATACTTCTTTCAATGTTACTTAATGAACATAATTAATAATCAATTAAATATTTAATATTAAATTGTTCATTCATTGTTAATTAATCAGTACTTTGTTTTATACTGAGCAGAAACATAAGATTCAGAAAAGAATAAACTACAAACAATTTGGGGAAATAGGCAGCTTTGCGTAATATAAAGTTCCACCTCCAACAAATATAAAGTGCAACGTGCCATATTTAACCACAATATGCCATTCCAATAGAATTGACGTTAGCAGATCTTTTCCAGTAGCAGTACGGTATGCAAAATTACCATCTAGATGTAAACAAAGCAATTCATCTTTGTGGAAAGACTTAACCAAGTGCAATACAATAATAACATACATGTATAAAGTGGAAAATGCAACATATGACAAATATGTACTCTTCCTATCCAATAGAGATTGGTTCCTCATAGGTATATTTCTGTCTAAAGTGCAAAGTGCTGGTTACCATCAAAACATGATATTAAAAATTCATCTTCCAGCCATATTTCCGTCTAAAGTGCAATATGATGATTTACCATCTAAAAATGCTATAATAGAGAGAGAAAAAGAAAAATGAATCTTCCAGGCGCACCTAACCAAGTGCCGCCTGTAAAATTTACTACAATACTTGCCAAATGAAAAATTAGAAAAGTGCAGTGCATAAGGTGCTAACATAGAAAAATGTTGAATACTTTTTTTTAACCTTTTCCTTTTCCCTCCCCCTTTTTTAATTCAGCCCTACTTCTCTGTGAAGGTCTCTAGCCTCTCCATATATTTTCATGAAACATTAAATCTTTAAGTGGCACCTATACTCTTAGTGTATGCTTCTTCAAATTTCCTAGTACGATTTAATTTATCCAACTATTCCGAATAAGTGGGTATTTTTTGAGACCTCCAATTCTGCAATATCAGAGAACTTGCCACAAGGGAGGCAATTGCTACACATGTCTCCTCCCCTCTTGACATTCCAAGCTTTCGTCTTTGGCTTGCAAGACCGTAAAGTGCAATCTCAGCTTCGGGATCCAAACTTTTCTGAACTCCCCAACTTACAGACGAGAAGATCCTCTCCCAGAATTGTCCTAGCTTTGGGCAGGTAAAAAAAGTATGGAGCCAACCTCCCTCTCCTAACATCTGGCAGCGAAAGCATTTATTCACTAAGTCCAGGCAAATCTTGTGGAGAGCTTGGGGAGTATAGTATGCCATCCAGTGTGACAGAAAGGCCATTCTTTTAAAAGTAGCCGCTTTTAGGGCCTTGCTGCCTAGCTGTGCGATAGCTTGCCAATCCCGATTTGAGAACCAACATTGTGTCTCCAATGACACTTTTTCTAAAAAATCCTTAACAATGATAGGCTCTCCTTGGGACCGTATACAGCGATACCAATTACTTACCACTTTCAACTTTGTTCTAAACAGTGGAGTTGGACCGGGGCAGGGTAAGAGACTGTACTTTTTTAGTAGTTGTGAAATCTGGATATATTAAAAAAAGAGAGGCTTGCTCGGGGCGCCACACCTGGCTTGGACTTCTTGCCAAGTAATGCCTCTGCCAGCCACTAAAAAGTGCCCTAACTCTTTAAATCCCCAATTAGTCCAAGACCTTAGATGGCTGCCCTGAATTTGGAGGCCCAAGCTCTTACATTTGGCTAATTTGAAAAAATATGATCCTCAGGAGCAGGCCTGCTTAGAGTAAAAAATCTGGAGTCTGTAGTTGTAATCATGCAAGGTCTTGTACCACGTTTTTTCAAGATTTTAGCTCTTTTCAGAAATACCAGAATCTGTGAACCAGCTTCTTGCACCATCATCAGATCCCTTGTGGTCAAGTAAATGGGCTGTTAAATCTAAAAAGGCTGCTTCATAGTATGTACGAACTTGAGGGAGTGCAAGCCCCCGTGACTAATGTCAAGTTGTAGCACTGAAAGTTTTACTCTTGGAGCCTTATTATTCCAAACAAACCTTCTAAACATCATTTCTAACTCCTTAAAATAAGTCGCAATAATTTTTATAGGGAGATTTTTTTTTAAACATCTTTTTATTGAACAAAAAGAAAGACATTACACAACTCAGAACTGACCAGAGCACATTGAGTGACTGCAAATATAAACAGTGAGAACATAGACCTCCATCAGAGACAAATGAACAGAATATAAAGAACGGGCTTAGGCATCTTCGGGTTCCACACTGGCGGGATCTACATGAGGTGGTGTACAGATGTCACCCCGGTCAGCGTTCCAAACTCCCCAGATCTTTCCCCACTTGCGGGGTCGCCCCCTCGACACATACACAGACCTCTCCTGGAACAAACACCAGTCGAGGTCCTCCATCCACTTCCCAACCCGAGACGCCCGAGAAGCACCCCAGAGTTGTGCAATTTTGCGTTTGGCAATCGCACAAGCTAGAGTGACCCAGAGTTTGCCATGACTCGAGAGGTCGGAGGGCTCCCAAAAATGTACCCAACATTGACCCGCCTCCAGATCGATCCGCACCCCCCATACTTCACTCATCTTCAGATGTATCCTCATCCAAAAATCACAGACCTTTTCACACTCCCACAGGATATGAAGGAACGTTCCAGGCATTCCACACCCTCACCGACAATCCCGAGATATGGCCAACCCCATCCTCAGCAATCCAGGACCCGTGGTGTAGGAACGGTGCAAAATCCTGAGCTGGACCAAACGAAGTCTCACTGGGACTTTCACTACTCTAGGGGATGACACCGCCTCCCTCCAATCTTCCTCATCCAGGACTAAGCCATTTGCCACCCTGTTCCCTGCGCTGCACCAGGGTATCCTCAGTATGGTTAATGAGTTTTCTACAGGTCAACGATATTGCTTTGGTGGGCAGATAACCATCCAACAGTCTGTCTTCCAGCCGGGAGGCTACCGGAGGTGCCTCTCCACTGGGGATTACAGGATGTAAAGCATGACTGACCTGAAGGTATCTAAACCATTCCCTATCATGCAGCTGGTATTTGGCCGGCAACTCCTCAAATGTCAACACCCTATCCTTACTCCACACATCACGCACCTGAGTAATTCCATTCAAATCCCAACTGTCAAACCCTTCTTTTTCCACAGAGTGCCCAACATCTCCGAGCTCCACAAAGGCGTAGCTAGTGTTATTCGCCCCGCCCATTTGAGGGCCTTCTTGGCCTCATGCCATACTCTCGTCGCCGTCGATGGAGGACCCACCAAAGGGAAACGACCGCACTTCGCATACAACACTCTGGTATACTCTCCCCCGGGCACTTGGCCACTGTCCATCGCAATGCCCGGGTCTACCGGCGAGTCATAAATGGCATGATTGATAGGAGCCAACTGGGGCGCCCAATAGTATTTCCTGATATTAGGCAGACCAATACCCCCGCCATACCGGGGCAACATCAATTTTGACAATGCGATACGCGGCCTCCCCTCCCACAGCAGGCCGCGCAGCAAAGATTCAAACTCGTTAAAATACGACGGAGGCACCGGATCAAAGGAATTCTGTAGAGCGTACAAAAAGCACGGGAGGGCCACCATCTTAAAGAGGACCGGGCGGCCCAACAAGGAGATCGGTAATACTTTCCACCTTGCAACATCACCTCGCAGTCTGGCCAATGGGGGTAATAGATTCAGGCTAAAACGTCACTTGGGGTCCTTCAATATCGGGATCCCCAGATAACGAAAACTGACCAATTCCAGCTTCACCGGGCAGTTCCCTGGCACTCTGGGTGGTTCACCACTTAACACAAAGAGGACCGACTTCGCCCAATTAATAGCAAAGCCGGAATGCCTCCCGAAAATAGCAAGGATGTCCATAAAAACTACCAGGGAACTGTGAGGGGAGGTCAAATACAACAGGATGTCATCAGCATACAGCGAGATCTTATCCTCCCACTCCAATGTCCACGCAGTCCTCTAATCGAGCGGTCCCATCGCACCCAGGCCGCGAGCGGCTCCAGTGCAAGGCCGAACAAGAGCGGTGAGAGAGGGCAACCCTGACGAGTGCCCCTCCCAAGTGAAAAGTCGCGGGATCTATGATTGTTAATGACCACGCAAGACAAAGGGGCTGAGTAGAGAAGGCGAACCCAACCAATAAATTTGGGGCCAAACCCCAATTTCTCCAGGACTGCAAAGAGGTTTGGCCACTCCACTCGATCAAAGGCCATTGTGGTATCCAGGGACAACAACCCAGCCGGTTCATGGATGCGAGACGCACCCGCCACCACTCCGTGGAGCCGTCTGAGATTAAGGGCGGTGTTCCGACGCTGCATAAAACCGGACTGGTCCGGATGCACCAGCGTCGTGATGACCTTCACTAGTCGGGCGGCGAGCAGTTTGTATAACACTTTAGGTTGTACATTTAACAGGGAGATCGTGCAGTACGATGAACACTCCAGAAGCGGCTTACCATCCTTATAAATGAGCACAATATTAGCGATGCGTTGATCATAAGGCAACTCGCCACGGTCTCAACTCTCAAGATACATATCTTTCAGGTGCGGGACCAAACGGTTGGCGTGAAGCTTAAACAGTTCAATTGGGAGACTGTTTGGCCCGAAACCTTGCCGGAATGAACCCCCCTGATGGCCATCGCCACCTCATCGTTCATGAGGGCGGAGTCCAGAAATTCCTTGTGTTCGGCAGACAAAACCGGCATCGAAATGTCCCGAATCATGTCGGCATTTTCTCCCTCCGTCAAGTCCCCTGCCGAGGTATAAACCTCCTCAAAATAACGGGCAAATTTGTCTACAATTAACTGAGGGTCCGGCGAAACCGCCGCACCTGCGATACGCAGTTACGCCAACAACCGAGATCCATAATTACCCTTTTCCAGCCATGCTATCAACTTCCCGGCCTTGTCGCCATGTTCATATATTCTACTCTGCGTGGTAGCATGTTGCGTCTTTGCTCTGTCACCTGTCAGGGTCCTGTACTCATCCCGGAGCAACCTGAGGCGGTGCCCCGTCCCAGGGTCACTCCCAGAGGAGACAGCAGCTTCCAAGACCAATAGCTCCGCCTCCACCCTATCTATTTCCGCCCTGCTCTTCTTCTTCTGCCCAGATACTAGGGAGAGAACCTCCCCCCTTGCAACAGTTTTATACGCTTCCCACAGGGAACACTTCAATGTAACCGACCCTTCAATCTCCTGAAAATAAGGATCTGTGACACGTACAAGTTCCTTCCTGACAGCAGGGTCTTTCAGATGCCACACATTAATCGGTGCCACCCTACCCACATCACCCTGTCCCATCCGCAATCGAAGCCATATCGGTGAATGATCCGATACTCCCCGCGCCAAATGAGTCACCTCCTGAATAAAGGCCACCTGAGACGCTGATAATAAAACATAGTCTATCCTAGAAAGTACGTGGTGCGCCGCAGAGGCATGTGTATAGCACACATCACTAGGGTGCCGAAGGCGCCATCCATCCACCAAACCCGACGCGGTGGTAAAATCTGCCAGCCATCTACGGGAAGGCAAAAGCACACAGTAGGGGTGCCTGTCTAGTTCACCATCCAGTACAGCATTGAAGTCCCCGCCCAGCACCATTGTCCCGATGGGCAAAGTCAAAAACACCCAGCCCAAATCACGGGAAAGTATCCACCTGTAACGCTGGGGGGACATAGATACACAGAAACGTGACAGTCCTACCCTCCCATATCCCCGATATTCCAACATATCGACTTCTGTTGTCAGACCACGTCGATTGGATAGTGAGGGGAAAGGAGTTTTTCACCAAAATCCCCACTCCTCTAGAGCCGGAAGTCAAGCCGGCATGAGCCACTAGTTTGTAGCCTCCTCTGTGAAGCGCCATACAACGTTTACCCATGAGATGAGTTTCCTGTAGCAGCGCCACGTCGGGCGAGTGCCTTCTAATCAGCTGACTCACCATAGTGCGCTTGATCTTATCACCCAAACCATTCACGTTGCAGCTAAGGACGGAAAACCCCAAACCCAACCTAGCGGAGGCCATTCCTATCTCCAACAAAAGAACAGAATATCCATAGGCACCCATAGCGATACAAGTCCCCCAACCCCCCTCCTTGCACCCCTGCATGTAGCAAACGCACATACCCAACTCGCGGGGTGCCTGTCACCCCCAACTAACTACAGGTATCTAAAAGTAGAAAACGGAGGAGGACCTTACAACAGGCCGCCCGCCCCCACCACCCCAAACCAAGCACTGTCCCCCCGTACGACTAAGCACAAAAAAAGCCCCAGCAAAAATAGTCCAGGGGGGGAAATAAAGGACAAACCCAACCAGTTCCACTACGCCACCAGTAATGTTAATGCGGTACAGTGACAGCGACAAGTCACTGTTCTTCACTAGTGGTCCGGGCCTAATCCCCGGAGTCCGAGCCCTCAATCCGATCCAGCCAGTCCGCGGCAACCTCAGGATTATCAAAAAAACAAGTTTTCCCGTCATGTTCAATCCGAAGACGGGCGGAAACATCATCGAGTACTTCATCTCTCGGTCCCTCAAACGCTGCTTGATGGACATAAAGTTCTGCCGCTGTCTCTGTACCATCTGAGTGAAGTCCGAGAAAAACAATAGTGAAGCGTACTCATAGGCCAGCGGGCCCGTGGATCTTGCCGTTTGCAGGATAGCACCCGATCCCGAAAGTTCAGGACCCAGGCTATTATGGGGCGAGCAGGTGCCCCCATCTTCGGGCGACCACCGGGAACTCTATGGGCCCTCTCCACTGTAAAAAAGTTACTGAGGCCCTTAGGCTTGAGATGTTGCAGGACGAGTTCCTCGACAAAGAGGTCCGGAGTCAACCCCTCCGACCTCTCCGGCACTCCCAGGATACGGACGTTATTGCGGCGCGCCCCTCCTTCATATTCATCGAGCTTTCGATTGAATTGAGTCCGGGCCGCCTTAAGGTCTCACACCTCTTTCTGCAGCTCCGACACATCCTCGATGAGACTCATCGTCTTAATTTCCAAGCCCTTAACTTTCTCCGCCGTTTTAGTCAGGTCAGCCCTTATGAGGCCCACTTCGATCGACACCGAGTCCAGTTTAGTGTCCATCTTACCCAAGGATGATTGGACCCCGGTGATCGCTGCCATTAAATGTTTCATTGTAGGGTCCTCAACGACCGAGTCGCCATCCCAACCACCTAGTAGGGGTACGTTTCGCATCAACCGGGGACCCCTTGGAGAGGGCGTACTTGTCTATTTTGTTGGTCTGGATCTGACAAGTATTCTTCACCGACTTCGACTGGGGCTTCTGAGGGTCTCCTCTCGAGGCCATTGCCACCACCAGTCGGGTCCTGGCTACTTCCTCAGCAATGCGACCTTAGACCAAGTTAGGTCGACTCAGGACACCCCAGCCATGACTCTCCCGCGATGAACCAGGATCCGACCGGTCACTTCCGGTCCCAGAGGCCGATGTTGTTGCACTCCACTGTGGACCCCTCCAAACTCGGGGTCCTGGCTTCCACGTCCGTAGGCCTCAAAGTTTCGGACGACAATAGTCTGTTGCCAAAGCGCCCAAACGAACCAGAATTTCACCTAGTGACTCAGGTGCTGGTCCCCTACCCGATGGTAGGGACGGGGTTCAGGATAATATGCAGGATAGCTGGTCAGGATGTGGCGGCCGGCGGAGCCGAGGCTCAAGCGGCCATCTTGGTCGCTGGCGCAGCTCCTCCTATAGGGAGATTTATAAACAACAAAAAAAACAAGTAATGGTAAAATGGACATTTTTAAAGAGCCACCCGGTCTATCAATGTGAGCGGTAGTATCGACTACTCTTCTAACAGCTTTGTAAGTTTTTTCCTCGTGGCTTCATAGTTTACTTTATACATTTCCGTATATTGACTGGTGATGAAAATCCATAAATATCTGATTGGATTCAGAATAAGGGCTTGCTGTTTAAAAATGTTGGGGAGAAAACTATTTTAAGTATTCATTCCGATTAATTTTGTAGCCTCCAATTAATTCAAATTGTTTCAATTCAGCTAGTATTAGATCAATATTCTGTCTTGCTGGGCTAAGATAGAGGATGATATCATCAGCAAACAGTTTCAATGTAGCCATTCTTGGTATTGGTGCTCTAATCACCATGTTGTTATGGATTCTAGTGGCTAATGGTTCAATAAAAAAGGTAAAGAGCACAGGGGAAAGTGGGCACCCTTGCTAAGTCCCCCGATTGACATTAACCATCCCAGCTGGATTAGAATTGATAATCGCCTGAGCCCCTTGATAGATATTACAAAGCATTTTTATAACCTGAGAGGGAATCCCAGACCTACCCAGACCATAAAAAGGGCATCCCAATTCACTAGGTTGAACGCTTTTTCTGTGTCGACCATCATGATGAGAGCTGGAGTTTGATTACAGTTAAAAAAGTCAAGTGCCTGCACTAACAACCCTGTATTTGTGGACATCAGCCTCCGTGCAATGAACCCTGTCTGATCTTTATGGATCACTTTTGTGCAAGAGAAGTAAAACGTTGCTCCCAGATTTTCATTAAGATTTTATAATCAGAGTTAAGTAAACTAATCGGTCTATATGAATTGATGTCTCTGGGGTACTTCCCTTTTACAAAGCTAAGCATTATGGATTCCTTAAAAGCTGTCAGAACCTGCCCACCAATTTTTAAATATTTAAAAAACTCCACCAAGAGCGGTGTTTTTCTTTGGCAAAAAATCTATAAATTATATAGTTAGCAACTAGCAAGTCGTTTCCACACACTTTTCCTCCTGCCATTGAGGTAAGGGCTAGCTGAGATATCAGATTGAGCCTCCTTTGCCTGGCTATTTGATAGCTGTGGGAGATTGATATCCTTAAAATATGGTTGAATTGCCTCTTGCCTAGCCATATATTTGCCTCCCACATTGAAAAAAGATCTGCTGCGCCCTTATTAACCTTAATAAATTCCAATACCTATTTTTTTGTATCAACTAACCATTGTTGATTTGAAAGAAGGAGTCGATCTATCTGCCACCTAGACCTCATTCTCCTAAACTCATCTATTTCTATTTAAACTTTGACCAACGAGTGGTCTGAAAAAGAGTTAGCCCCCATTTCTGATCCAGAATATTTCAAAGAATGAGATATTGAAAGGAAGTAAATGCGTGAGGCTGACTTTAATTGTCGAGAATAACAAGTATATTCTGGTTCCTCATGATGGGCTCTATGCCATGGATCTATTAGCTAATAATACTGTACAATTACATCAATTACTTTTTTAGTCTCCAGTTTCAGTTGTTTTTATTTTATTCGAGGTCTCCTGTGTCAAGTCCTGGCTATAATTAAAATCCCCACCAAAAATAATTTGTCCTGTAGCCCCTCTGAGTATCTCATTGATCTTTACCATAGATGCCGGGTCATCAACACATCAACAATTGGACCATAAGAATTATTAAAGTTGAAAATATTCCCATTTAAACTTGTTGTGACCCAGGGCCATAACCATGTGGATCCCTCTGTACTTGGAAAAATCCCTAATCCCCCTCCTGACTAAAATATATGGCAACCTCTCTTACGTGCTGTTATCCCTGCTGACACAAAAAAAAGTTGGAAAAAATGTAGGTGCAAAAAGCTTAGGAGTATTTGTTTTAAAAAGAGTTTCTTGAAGGGAAAGGACTTGTGGTGAAAATAAAGCTAACCATCTTATTATCCCGCCATACTTCTGTTTGTTCAGAAAACCGTTTACATTGACCGACATTATCCGACATTTAAATGTAATTTCTAAAATTCATACTTAAATATTGCATTAATCCATTCACAACAATAAATTGTTTTTCTGCCATCCCACTCCTATGATTTTGCTCGTTTTTTACCTCTTGCTACCAAGACCTACCTACTCCCAACCCCTCCCTGTAGCTACCCCTCCCGAGGAGAAGGGACAAATGCCCATACCCCCATCTCCACCCCCCCAAATACCTCTCTTGTGGGGTGTCTTGGTGCTGTACTCAGAGTGACCCCTGTCTGCCCTACATCAAGCTGCCCCCTGACCTTACATTTAATACTCCCTATCTACTTTACAGATGAGATTTCTTTCAAAAGATCCTGCGCTTCCTCTATATTCACAAACATATGGAACTTGCCTCTCACTAACACCCTTAACTTTGACTGTTGGGCTATTAATGCCTGTGCACCCTGTGCACCCTGTGCACCATGTGCTTTAAAGAGATAGAGTAATTTGACAAACTTATTTTGCTGACTTGTGGCTGCTGCTGACATATCGGCAAATATTCGACAGCTGTTGACACCATTAATTGAGAATTGTCTCTGCTCGATCGTCTTAGATAAAATCTGCTCCTTTCTGTGATAGTCAGCAAAGTTGATCAGTGTTGTTCAGGGTAGTTTTTAAAATGGCAAGGTGTGTGAAGGGACCCGATGCGCTCTTGCTATAGTCAGGTTGCTTGTGAATTCTGGGAGTACGCTCTTCTGAATGAAAGATTCGACCCATTGAAGGGATTGCGGCCTTTCACTCCATTCTGGACCCCCACTATAGGGAGATTAGCACGCTGTGAGTGGTTCTCAAGCTCCTCAAGCTTACTTTCCAGAAGCACATTCTCCTTAGGAACCCCGTTCACCTGCTGTTGAATGGTGGTCGTTTGATCTTCAAGATGCGCAATCCTCGACTCCACCTCTTGTATCCTTGCCGGTAAACTACCTACTGCTTCCGCGATCTTTGAGAGGCATTAATGAAGAGACGCTATTTTGTTGGCTTGTGAAGTCTTAGGCTCTCTAATCTCATTTAAGATGAAATTCAACATGGTTTTTATGCCACATTGAAGGAAAGTTCCTTTTTCCTGTAGTTGTTTCAACATAGTGCATTGGGGACCTTTGGGTGCCACATTGAAAGAAAGTTCCTTTTTCCTGTAGTTGTTTCAACATAGTGCATTGATGACCTTCAATTTCTTCCTGGATCCACACTTACTATTCCGGGACATCTGGTTGGGTATTACTTGACATCTGTATGATGTGGCTGCGTTTGCGGTTGTGGCTGCAAAGACATTGAGCCCTGCATAGACTGCTGCAGTCTTGGCTGCGGCGATGATGGTAATAACAAAGCCTGCGACTGTACCACAGAAAGACTTTGTCCTGTTGAAGAGATCTTTGTTCCATTTTTTCCCCAGGGGTAGCTGATTGGCCTGCTAAGGATTTAGCTTCTTGCGAGGAGCTGTCTTGTATTTTGAGAGGAGGGTCTTGCAGTAACATGGACGGTGCCGGGATGGCTAGGGGTGCTTCAACTTTAGAAAATAATGAGTTGATGTTTTGTTTGTTAATATTGGCATTTTTTCTTTTCTAATTTCTTGTGAACATGGAGAGTTAACTATTCTCTTTTCATCCTCCCGAGCCCATACCGCTATGTTGTCTTTTTCCGTTAATTTTCTATGTAGACCCGGCTCTTGCTCTGGATTTATATTTCCCATCAGCTCTCCTTGTGCTGTATCCTCTATTTCTACCTCCCCTGCTCCAGGGTCCTGGCTAGACTCCTGCAGCTTTTCTTCTGAGCTCACTGAGCTAGAGTCTATACTAGAGCCAGTCTGTGTTTTTCGACTATGCTCCGCTCTTGCTGCCTCTGATGCCTCCTTCACTTGTGCTAATCACGTTTTTGCTTTCAAGCTAGAAGCTGAATCCACTTTAGCCAAATGATTCCTCATTTTTAGATGCTTCCCCTTTTTTTGTTAGGTAATCCGCCTCAGCAAAAATGTTAACAAAGGAAGGGAGCCCAGAGTCACTTGCCAAACTAATGGGAGAAAGATGGCCCCCGGTCTCTACGCCCTTCTCCTTCTCATATTCTTGCCCCTAACAACACACCAAAGTCAAATCACTACTGCAGCCATCATGCAGTCAACCATTAGTTGTAAAGCTCACCTCTAATTGTTTTCTCTTGCTAAACTCTGCGCTTTCTCCAGGTCGCTTTCCAGGAGTTCAAGCCATTTAAATACAGAGCCTGGTGCCACCATCAGCCGTCATCTTCTTTTCTGTGACCTAAGGCACAGGGCAGGCATGAAGCAGTTTCTCCGTTAATTATGCCTCCGGGCAGAACACATCATCCCAAAGAAACCGAGATTCAGGCTTGCCTCAATCGGTGCCCAAAAGCCGAGCCCCTGGACGTGCAGCCCGACTTCAGATGCTCGACCCGCTCAGAAACCGGGAGCTCAAGAGAAGCGCAAATCCAGCTCCCCCGCGGACTCCGTCACACTCCTGCTGCCAGCCAAGGCTCGAGAAAACAAAACAAATGAGCAAGCCATACTGCCGATGCCGTCAACAGCCGCTGGCCATCTGGCGAAAGGGGCAGCCTCAAAGCAGGGGGAGGGGCAAGCGGTTACTAGCCGCTACATGCTATGGGCTGCATCCCGCGTTTCCCACCCACCCTACAACCTGCCATTTAATCATTACTTAATTAATTTCCAACCCTATACCCCTACAAACCTAGCAGCCTGCACCTAAAATATACCTAACATATATGATTATTACACAATTTACACAATTAATAATCAATTACATAATTAATAATTAATTATAAATTAATTGTTAATTATTACCAAATTAACTTCCCACATATACCCTTACAAATGCAGTAACCCACACCTAAAATATAAGTATAATAAATCAATATTACATACTATACATAATGAAAATCTATTATATACTTACTCAAAAAGTATTAATTAATTACAAATTATTACTCAGTGAACCTCCTACCCAATCCCCTACACACCCAACCCACTACAACACTTTATATGTTTGTTAACAATTAAACTAAAAATTCTAAACCACTTAAAATGGCAAACTATTTTCAAAAAATAATACAATTTTACAAATACTAACACATAAAATTAATATATAAATTAAGACTCCTTCAATTAATTAAAAAACGATATTCTTCCCAACTATAATATTCTAAACAATATTTAAAACAATGATATTCTTAACAGCAATATTACTTACCTGAAAAAACAATATTCTCGACAACGACATTTCTGTATCACAACATCGTAGCATCACACTATTTTTTTATATTTATGTCTGGATATTTACAACTCTATATTTTGTTCAAATACCTACATATGTAGTAGTCCATGTACTTTCAAAGTGCATTATATGAAATGAAGTATCAAAGAAACATAACATAAGGCAAGCAAAATGCATTTCATTGTAAATGCAATAAATAGAGTGAAAGTACAGCCAAGTATAAATCACTAAATTAATCCTTTTTTAAACAGAAATCCCTCCTCAAGAAAGTGGCCATTCAGAATGGGATTGTTCAAAAGATATACATATGCATGTAGATGACCCCAATGATATATGGCAGCCAGACCAGTCCAACTAAAGCTACAAATGTAAGTCCTACAGCTATTCAGTGTATAGACACAGCTGAAGAAGGGAGTGAGCACATCACACCAACTATTACAAAGGAACCTGTAGTGAGTCACAATAACTGCTGGAAGATAACAGCTTGGCACTCATTGTCCTTCACACACTCAATTCCATTCACCTGTTCTAAATGTGTTCAGTGCAGAAAATCCACAACTATTTGTAGGGTCAGAAACCTCAATGCTGATGGTTCATTGCCTGCAGCAGAAGTAAATACCTACTAACAATGGATAGCAAAAGTATTACTTGATTACTAACTTTTTCTAATACCCTAGCTGGCAATAAGATGTCTACGAATGACAAATTTGATTGATGCAATCAAGCCTGACGGGATGTGTTCAGAGAGATAGAATCCGTACAAAATCAGGAATCCCTGTCTATAAGATAGTTGTGTTTCTAACACTGTTCCACATCAACGGTAGGACAGCAACGTTGCTGTCCTACCGTTGATGTGGAACTTCTGCTGGTTACCATACCTTTCCTAGACTATCAAGATTAAGCACGACAAGAACAGTGTTAGAAACACAACTATCTTATAGACAGGGATTCCTGATTTTGTACGGATTCTATCTCTCTGAACACATCCCGTCAGGATAAAGAGAAATTACAAGAACACGCTGTTTTTGAGAAAATCTATCAAGATTTACTGATTTGTGATTATCAATTAACGTTTAAGCCCTGAAGAAGTCTCATTGTCAGAGACGAAACACGTTGGCTGCCTAAGAAGGAAATCCATTTGTATTCTAGGATTTTTCCTGTGTTGAAATACCACAATAAAGAACTTGAATAAAAAAATCTTACAAGAATCCGGACTTTTTTTTACAAGATCCCGCACTTTCATATGTATTGTGGACATTTGAAATTACAAAGAAAATACCTTTTGGATGGGTGCTGATTTCTTATCATTCATTGCAATTTTTGGGCTTTGCCCTTGAAGGAACAAACAGGGTTATGTTCCTTGGAATCACAAGCACCATCACTCTTATTTACAAGCCACAGGTGTAAGCAAGTGCATTCTTTCTGCCTCAACCCTTGCTTTTTATGTAACCAGCATATTTTCTGCCTGTTGGTGGAATTCCATGGAATCTTGCTGAATTTTTCTCTAATTCCGCAGAGTGAACCTCTGCAAAGTTCCGCCCACCTCAGGTATATTCAGTTGCATAACCTACAATGCTTCTTTCAATTTATTGATGCTATATTTAACGATTTTACATACTCACTATGGGAAATAATGCTTAACTATATTCACACGACTCAATCACCCTTTTTTTTAAGTTTAAAGTGAATGTTTATTAAAACAATTTGCAAGGATACCAAGTAAAAGAACATAAGAAATCATTGGAAGTATAATCATGAATTATGAAAAAAGAAAAGACAATATAACACTAGCAGAGAGACATAAACGATAGCACTAAATAGGACAAATGTAAGATAAGCAATAAAATATTATAATAAAACATAACATTGTAAAATAGAACAAGAATTTGTAACAAAAACGACATCATGGAGGTTTAGGTACTTCTTCAATTCGGGGTTTATGAGACCTAGTAGTTTTAGCAGATTTATCTAGAAAGTGTGTGATTGGGAGCCATAGAAAATCTCTTTTAATAGCTAACAAAACAGGGTGTTTGTGAGCCCTATCAAGTCTCTGGGGATAGCATACACCATACCACCAAGCTTGAAAGGATATTTGGAAGAGTCTTTCCAAGATTTGGAAATTTGCTGGAAAGCTACTTCTAGGATTAAATCAATTATATAAAAATGATCAGATTGAGATGACCAATATTCAGAGGCACTACCCAGAAAAAGATTAATAAAATTAAAGGGAGATCGAGAGTTGAAAATTTAATTAATCTGTTTCCAAACTTTTACCCAAAAATCATAAGTAAGGGAACATTCAAATAACATATGTTTGAGATCTGTGAAAGGATGAGCACAGGACCAACATTTGCGGGAAAGTGTATGATCTAATTTATGAGCTCTGGTGTGATAAATCATCTATTATATATAAAAAATAATGTTTGAGTTGTGTTAGCCTCTCTAGAAGACTTTCTTATTTTAGACCAAATCTTATTCTAAAGAGAAGTGGGAAAAGTAGATTGTAGATCTATTGCCCAACAAATTTCAACGTCGGTTTTATCCCTGTCCCCTGGAATTAATCAATCAATCAATCAAGAAATTTGTATAGCGCGCTACTCACCCGGAGGGTCTCAAGTCGCTTGGGGGCGGGGGGTCCGCTTCTGCTCGAATAGCCAGGTCTTGAGTTGCCTCATGAAGGAGAGGTGGTCTTGGGTCAGACGGAGGTGGATGGGGAGGGAGTTCCAAGTCTTTGCTGCCAGGTAGGAGAAGGATCTTCCTCCCATGGTGGCTCTTCAAATGCGTGGAACGGCGGCGAGGGCGTGGCTGGTCGATCGTAGCTGGCGGGTGGAAGTGTAGAAGTTCAGGTGGCTGTTGAGGTACCTGGGGCCCAGGTCGTGGAGGGCCTTGTGTGCGTAGGTGAGGAGTCGGAACGTGATTCTCTTGCTGACCGGGAGCCAGTGCAGGTCTCTCAAGTGTCTGGAGATGTGGCTGTGTCGGGGGATGTCCAGGATGAGTCGTGCGAAGGCATTCTGGATGCGTTGGAGTATTTTCTGTAGTTTGGCTGTGGTTCCCGTGTAGAGGGTGTTTCCGTAGTCCAGTCGGCTGGTGACGAGTCCCTGGGTGACCGTCTTCCTGGTTTGGGGGGTATCCATCAGAAGATCTTTCAGAGCATGCGAAGGATGTTGAAACATGATGATGAGACGGCGTTGACTTGTCTGGTCATCGAGAGGGAGGAGTCGAGGATGAAGCCCAGGTTGCGTGCATGGTCCGTTGGTTTGGGTGCGCTGTCCAGGGTAGGGGGCCACCAGTAGTCGCCCCAGGCAGAGGGTGATGATCCAAGGATGAGGACTTCCGTCTTGTCTGAGTTCAGATTCAGGCGGCTGTTCATCATCCACTCGGCTACGTCTTTCATCCCTTCGTGTAGGTTGGTTCTGGCGGTGGCTGGGTCGTTGGTGAGGGAGAGGATCAGCTGGGTGTCGTCGGCGTAGGAGATGATGTTGAGGTTGTGTTGGCGTGCAATGGCTGCGAGGGGGCTCATGTAGAATGTTGAAGAGGGTGGGGCTGAGTGATGATCCTTGTGGTACGCCGCAGATGACTTCGGTGGCCTCAGATCTGAACGGGGGAGGCGGACTCTCTGGGTTCTTCCGGGGAGGAACGAGATGATCCACTCTAGTGCCTTCTCTTGGATTCCGATGTTGCTGACGCGCTGCACTAGGGTGCGGTGGCAGACAGTATCGAACGCTGCGGAGAGGTCCAGGAACATGAGGGCGGCTGTTTCCCCGTTGTCGAGCAGGGCTCAGATGTCGTCAGTGGCTGCGATGAGGGCGGTCCCTGTGCTGTGGTTGGCTCGGAAGCCAGACTGCGAGTGGTCGAGGGATCCGTTCGTCTCGAGGAATGCGACAAGCTGTCTGTTGACGGTCTTCTCGATGACTTTGGCAAGAAAAGAGAGGAGCGAGATGGGGCGGTAGTTCTTGAGGTCGGTGGGGTCTGCTGAGGGTTTCTTCAGGAGGGCGCTGAGTTCGGCATGCTTCCAGATCTCCGGGAAGGTGACGGTGTTGAAGGAGCAGTTGATGATGTCCCCGAGTTGGGGTGCGATGACGGAGTCGGCCTTGTTGAAGACGTGGTGGGGGCATGGGCCAGTTGGTGATCTGGAGTGGATGGTGTTCGTCGTGTGGATGTTGTCTTCGGTGCTGACCGGGGTCCAGGCTCGGAGGGTGGTGGAGGGGGACGTCGGTTCGGTGGTTGGGTACGTGGTCTGTGCGCCGAAGCTGTTGTGTATGTCGGTGATCTTGCTGTGGAAGAACGAGGCGAGTGAGTCGCAGAGGTCTTGTGAGGGGGTGATGTCGTTGTTTCCGGCGCTGGGGTTGGAGAGCTCTTTGACAATGCTGAAGAGTTCCTTGCTGTTGTGTGCGTTGTTGTCTAGTCGTTCCTTGAATTCTGTCTTCTTGGTGGTGTGGATCAGCTGATGGTGTTTGCGGGAGGTGTGCTTGAGGGCGGTCATGTTGTCTGTAGTCGGGTTTTTTTGCCAGGCTTTCTCGAGGGTACGGCAGTTCTTCTTGGAGTTCTTGAGGTCGTCGTTGAACCAAGAGGCTTTCTTGCTGCCGGGCCTGCTGGGATGGTTTTTCAGAGGTGCGAGGTTGTCAGCTCAGTTGGTGATCCACTGTGTGAGGTTGTTGGCTGCTTGGTTGGGGTCCGTTGAGCTGGCGGGAGGGTTCTGGCTCAGTGATGTGGTGAGCTGGTCGGTGGTGATCTTGTTCCAGCTCCTGTGGGGAACCTGTTGCGGGTGGTGGTGAGTCGTGGTCCTTCTGAAGCTGAAGTGGACGCAGCTGTGGTCTGTCCATTGGAGTCCGGTGGAGTGGCTGAAGGAGATGTACTTGCTGGAGGAGAAGACTGGGTCAAGCGTGTGTCCGGCGTAGTGGGTGGTGGTGTTTACCAGTTGCTTGAGTCCGAGGTTGGCGAAGTTGTCCAGCAGGGTGGTGTTGTTGTTTTTGTTGTTGTTCTCTAGGTGGAAGTTGAGGTCCCCTAGGAGGATGTAGTCAGCAGAGGGGAGGGCGTGTGGGCTGATGAAGTCTGTGATGTCTTCGCTGAATTGTGTGCAGGGTCCTGGGGGTCTGTATATGAGGGTGCCTCTGAGTGTGGTCTTGGGGTCGGTGTGTATCTGGAAGTGAAGATGTTTGGCGGCTGTGAGGGTGTCGTCGGAATTGGTCGTGATGCAGATGGTGTTTTTGTGGACGATGGCGATGCCTCCTCCTGTCTGGTTGACGCGGTCCCTCCGGGTGATCTTGTATCCGTCCGGGATGGCGATGGCGATGTTGGGCGCTGAGGAGGCGTTCATCCATGTTTCCGTGAGGAAGGCGATGTCTGGAGATGTGGTGTCGAGCAGGTTCCAGAGTTCCACGGCGTGTCTGTGGACGGATCAGGTGTTGAGCAGGATGCACTTCAGGTGGTTGCTGCAGGTGCTCGGCTTGGCAGGTGCGGTACAGGTCCGGATGCAGGAGAACTTGCAGTATTGGCAGGTGAAGGGTCCGTGGGTGCGTCTTGGGGTGGCTCGATAGCAACTGGGGATCCGGCTGGTGTTGAGTGAGTTGAGTGTGGCGGCGTCGTAAGTCCGGCGGGTGGGCTGACAACTGCAAGGGCCAGGGGGTCTGGCACTGGGCGCGGTCCAGGCGCGGACGGGTGCAGATGGGCTTGCCTTTGGTGCGCCTTCGGTGCACATTCGGCATGCCCGCTGCGCTTAAACGCTGCGCGCACGCGTGGACTCTGCCATAAATGGAGAGTCGGGGGCCGGAGAAGGTAGGAGCAGCTGGGAGGTGGGAGCAGGGTGGCGAATGGGAGAGGGTAGAGGGAACAGAAGGGGAGGGGGCGGGGCCATGGGGGAGCAGCGGCAGGGAGCGGGGTGGGAAAGTGGGGGGAAAGGCAGCTACGATAGCCTAATTGCAGAGGACACAATCAGGGGCACCGCAGCTGAGAAAACACGGCGGAAAAAAAGCTAACTATGAAACCAATTGCTGGGACTCAATCAGGGGCACAGCAGCCGCGGAAACATTGCGGGAAAAGGCAAACTATGAAACCAATTGCTGGGACACAAGCAGAGGCACAGCAGCCGCGGAAACACTGTGGGAGAAGGCAGCAAAAAACGAGCGGTGGTGGCAGCAGGGGCACCGGGTGACTTCGGCAGGAGCCACGCGGCGGGTAGAGCGACGGGCACTGACGAGGTCAGGCTAGGTCATTAGAGTTATATGTTTATATATTTGAGATGCAGAAGGTAGTGTAACTAATAACTTGCAAAGAGGAGAAGGAGAAAATGAGGATACTTGTTCAGAAGAAAGTTTATGATATGTGACTTGTATTGCTGATGTAAGTAAACTTCATTTATTTTTATATGATGCTGAGAGTGAAAAACGAGTTTGAGCTTCAGCAAATGGAAGACTGGAACCATCCTGATATAATTGAGATACTAGTTTTAATCCTTTAGAATGCCAGTCATTCCAAAATATAACTTTGTTATTGATCTTAAACAAAACGTTATACCAAATAGAAGAAGCTAAACATTTCTCTCTAGATGATTGGAAAGACTTAAAAATGGGAGACAGAATCCTGCACGTATTGTTGAAAATTGGAGGAGACAAGAAAGAAGGTTTAGAGGAAAAAGACAGACATTCCAACAGAGGAAAGGGGGTGAAACAGAATTTATCCAGGCCAGTCCATAAAGGTATAGGCACATTACTGTTGTCCTGTAATAAAAAGACTGATTGAATAAGACAAAATACCTGATGATATTTGATGAAGTCTAGAAAATTAACATCCCCCAGAAGTTTTGGTTTTTTGAGTTTACATAAAGACACCCTAGATTTGTTCCCATTCCATAAAAATGGTGATAAAATTGAGTACATTTTCTTAAAATATTGTTTGGGAATATTTACAGGCATATTAAGAGATATAAAATATTATAACGGGAACAAGCATCATCTTGATGGAATCAAGACGACCCCACCAGGATAAGACTAAGGGATTCCAGTGAGATGTAAGATCAAGTAGGGATGCAGATAAAGAGTTCAAGTTCAAGGTGATAGAATTCCTAACAGAATCGGAGTACAATAAGCCAAGATATTTAATTTGAGTTGGATTCCAATGAAAGGACTCAATCACCCTTCTGCAGCTCTATTCTCATCATGTGTTGGAGTTGTTGGGAACTGTTCTTCTTCCTCTTCAAACTCAGAATCTAACCGTGTTACAACCAAACCATTTCTTGCAGCTTTATCGTGCAGATTAGCAAATGCTGCTACAATTTTTACAATTTGCATCAGGTGAATGTTGTAGGGCACCAACACTCTTATGCAAACATCTAAAATGACATTTTAGAAGTCCAAAAGGATGTTCAATGATGCCTCTGGTTCTACAGTGTGCCACAATTTAACTATGTTCATTGCGTATCATGGCAGAGAGATATGTTGTCATAGTGCCTGGGCATAAGGCATATGCACTATCACCCACAAACAAACAAAACATATTTAGCTACGGGATTAAAGTCATAGTTAAGGTGTATGTGAAAAAATTCTATGTGTATTTGTCGAATAAACATCCATTATCAAAATCCCCTCTTTCTAGCCCCTTTCACTTTGACGGAAAATAAAAGAACCTACCTTGCTGTCTGGAAATCAGCAACAATATCTGTGATTACATTTGTTACATCACACACCACTTAGATGTTCTGGGAATAAATATTTTTTCGATTTCTGAATAAATCATATTTGTCAGATGGTGGACATATGGGCACATAGGTAACATCTATGCATCAAATGACTAAAGGAAAATTGGTCTGAATGTGCATTAAAATTTCATGTAGAAATGCGTGAAAAAAACGAGAAAGGGCACTCTGTGACACACCACTAGCTGCAACAATAACACCACGGTAGCTGCCAATGGCTAAGAGATGCAAACTAAATAACACCTGCACATGGGTGAGGATGGAATGACCACACAAGGTGTTCCATTCAAACTAAGGCTTTCACTCCGCTATGAGCTCCAGGATAAGTGACACTCAGCCTGTACTTTGCATATCTCTTCCTCAGTTGCTCATATAGTATAATTCTCAGTCTGCAAATCCTCTCCTGTCTTCACCTACTTCTCTGCATCCCAGCCTGAATGTGCATGCTTCCTGCCATCATACACAGAGCATCCATTTTGGAAGCCGCAGATGCATTGTGGGTCAGCTTTTATAGTTGCACTCAGTTACCACCTGGTTTGAGTTGGTGGTAATTTGCATGTGGAAAATATTTTATGTTTGCAACTATTCCCCCATTTGTGAATGTGAAGAACAAAAGGATAGCGATTTGCAATTAACAATTCCTTAATTGAGAATTGCTATTTACCGATTTGCTGTTTATTTGCATTGCTGCAGAAATGCCTGCGAATGACTTATACATAACAATCCTGTGCTTTTGTGACTGGTAATCAGTTTGTGCCTGATTACGGAGTCGGAAATGTTGTGTAAATATTACCCTTGACCCCCTCACAATCACTATTTACTTGGAGCGCCCTTAACACCTGTACGGGGATTTAATTTGCACCCCCTTTCTTGAATCTCATTAATTGTAGACGTCAAGTAGTAAAATACTAAAACCATTGACAGCAGTAGACTTGGTACACAAATCTTAGATTTAAGTCTGTGAACTGGTTAGATTCCTGACGTTTTATAAATTAAAACCTCCCCTGGAGTACACATAGGTTCCATTGCTTATTTTTCCTCCACGTGTACTCCAACAGATCCAACGCATGGCAGACAATCAATATGGTAAATGTGCACTCGAACATTATTTTATATGTATATTCTTCCTTAACCACTTTTCCTACACACCACAGGCAACATGTGGGTACTCAGTTCCAAACAATATATGTGCATACTTTTCAGAGGTGGAAAAAGCAATTCAATATGTACTTGAATGCTCATAAATAAACACAATTGTGAATGTTCTGTGAATTTTGCTTAGCTACCTACACTCCCACATAATGCCTCTTTCCTACCTTTATGCCTAAAATTAGTATACTGAGTTCAATCGCTTGTCGTACATCTTAGATGATTCTGTGCCTATAATGATCTTGAATTGTGCAGACGAAGAAGATTTGATTTTTCGTGCATGTGAGGTCAATTCAGGTGCGAAAAAATGTCTGCGTCTAGGTTTTAGTAGGAATGGTTCTAATTGGCCCACAAGGGGGCAGCACGGCCATGCAGTGCATGAATCAACAAAAGCGTTTCAGAGAATGTAGAGAAAAATGCATTGCAATAGCAGAAGGAAACATTTCTGAATTATATGTTTGCTTTTACATTGTGTCTTGTAGATATTTGCTGCCTCACCCCCAGGCCAAGATGGCTGGCTGCTAAAGGGAATCTTGTAATTAGACGCAACCATTGCAGTTTTATTAGGCATCAAATTTCTGTCCTCTTGCAGAATTTAGCACAATATAAATAACCCCGGGCAAGCTAGGGAGCTCACAAAAGCACTGTGTGGAAGATTGTTGGTGTCGGTTGGTATGTGATAGATTGCATCGCGTATGATATGGCCTTTCTATTTTAATTGTTCTTATAAAGTACTATTGCTCTCTCTCTCGCCCTCCCTCTTTCTCTGTACTAGCTCTTCCATACGCATCTAATTTCTAATCCCTAAAATACATCGGCAGGTTTTCACGTGGACCCAGAAAATGTACATTTTCCCATTTTCGCATGGTCGCCCTGACTGCCTCATAATCGCTTTTACATTATGTAACCAATTTTTGTTTTCATCGACTTCATTGAAAAGTACAAGGGGTCTTATTTATGAAGGTCTTGCGCCACTGGTGCGTCACTTTTAAAATGGGAAAAAGTGACGTACCAGTGGCATAAGGCCTTCATTAATGAGGCCCAAAGTTTTTTGTTTTTCTCACAGAGCTCCGCGCGCTGTTGTATGTTTATGTCCTTCAGCTCCCATGCCACAGATACTCGAACAAACTTCACGCCCTTGACCTTCTCCAGGTTGGGGTCTTCGAAGTGCAACACCTCTGATTTTAGGGGCATATTTATAAAAAAGTGGCAGAGCACGGCATTACCTCCTCGTCCTGTCTTCCTCGCCACAGTAATATACATATGAGCCTCCGGCTCCACACAGAACTCCAAGTAAAATAAAAGAGCAGCGCTCTAGTCTCCCCTCCCTCCTCCAATATGGCCCCAGAGGCTTCCTCCAATCACATAAAAGGACACATATCAAGCAACTCAGCCTGTTCTTTTTTTCTGCACTTCTCCGAGTGCTGTGGTTTCCCTGCTGGTCAGGTGAGTGGGAGGGGGTTCCTGCTTTAGCGGTTTCCCCTTGTCCTGTGGTATCTAGTTGGGGGATGTTAGTTTACTGCCTTATGTTTGGTTTTTCCATTATTTTATCTCCTTCGTTTTTCTTAAGTTTTGTTTCCCCCTGCTATTGCCTTGCTACCTCGTGTCCTGCTTAAGCGGACTTGCGTGGTTTGTTTTCCGGCATGGTTTGGTTCTGTTTGGGATCTTCTACACATGATGCCATTTTTTTTTCGCATTTCCCGGCCGCGCGTCCTGCTGAGCGGACGTTGCACGGCCGGGTGCGGGATCTCAGGAAGCCGGGGCTTCGTGGTGATACGGTCTGAGGGCTTACCTGATGCCGGTCTCCGCGCCGGCGGCGTTTTCTGCCTCTTCGTTTTCCTGCTGAGCGGGAGGCGCGTTTGGGGGATGATTGGGCTTGGCGCGCTGCGGTCTAGGGCCTCTTCCTACCGCGGCGCGCGGCTCTTCCGGTTGCTTTATTGACATCGGCTTCGGTCCGGGTGGAGTTTGTTCCGTTGCCTAGCAACTGGGATCCTTCCTTACCGGGCTGTTCTTCGTGATGCCTGTGTTTGTTTACTTTCACTGGGCTGTCGATCAGGGATTCTTCTGACCGGGATGATCCTGTTCCTTTGGCCGTGGCTTCCGGTTCAGGGGTGCATGTTCCCTCTATGGAAGTTTTGCAGCAGTTGATAAATACTGCTGTTTCTGCTGCTTTGCTGGGTCGTGTTCCTGTCCCTCCTCCAAAAAAGGCGAGGGTTGATGGCGCTGCTGCTGATGCTTGATCTGAGAATGAGGTAGAGGTTGATGTCAGGGGTCGCTTTGTGCAAGGTGCCGACCTGAAGGAGGTGCTGGGCCACATTCGCGAAAACTTGGTGTTCCCTGCTTCTGTGGTGCCTCTGGAAGACGATCTGTTTTCGCAATATCGTCGTCCCGAGCCTGATTCTTTGCCTCTCCATTCCTCTGTCTTGTAGGTCCTGGAGAATGAATGGAAGGATGTGGACATGGGTTCCTTTCCTCGTTTCTTGAGTAAGAGGTACCCTCTTCAGGATTTTGCGGTGAAATACCCTACCTCCGTGAAGGTTGACTCTTTGTTGGCGAGCATGTCTTCGCATGGGTCCGTTGTCTCGGAGGTCTCTTCTCCTGCTGACCCGGTTGACCGTAAGGTGGATGGTGCTGTGACACGCACTTTTGCGGCTGCCAATTTTTCTGTCAGGGCTGCGGCCTATTCGTCTTACACGATCCAGTCCTTGCTCAAGGATTTTCAGTCTCTGTCGGGGTTGTTGGACCAGGGGGAGGATGTTTCTTCTACCCTGGCGATGATGGAGCAGCAGGTTCGTCTGCTGTCCGATGTCTCCTTTGTTTCGCTGGGGGCTGCTGCTTCTGCGGCCGGATCCTCTGTGACTGCGAGGCGTCAGTTGTGGCTCCGCTCCTGGACGGCTGATGCTGCCCAGAAAAACTTGCTTCTGTATATCCCTTTTTCGGGGGTTGAACTTTTTGGTTCGTCTCTTGACGACATGGTGGAGAAGACAGCGGTGGACCGTAAACTGCTTGCTCCTGACCGTCCTGGCAGGTTCCGTGCCTTTGGTTCTCAGCGGTCTTTTGGTACCTCGTAGAGGGGTCGGGCTGGTCAGCCCTTTCGTGGACGGGGGCGTGGCCGGGGTGCTCCCTCCTTTGATTAGTCCCGGTTCTCTGGCGCTTCTGCCTCCTCCGCTCCTGCTTCCAAATCCTGACTGGGTCGCTCCTGGTGTGGGTCCAGTTGGGGGTCGACTCACTTGCTTCCTGGACTCTTGGCGGGAGACTGTGTGGGACCAATGGGTGCTTCGGGTGATCTCGGAGGGTTTGCGCATTGGATTTGCCCGGACGCCCCCAGACTGTTTCAGGGCCACTCCTTGTCCCGGAGATCCTGTGAAACGATTGGCGCTTTTAGACGGCGTTGCTTCCCTGGTGGTCAAGAAGGCGATCGTTCCTGTGCCCGGCGATCAGTTGGGGAAAGGGGTGTATTCGATGCTTTTCCTGGTGTCCAAGCGCACAGGGGATCTTCGGCCGGTGATGGACCTGAAGTGGGTGAATACTTTCCTCCCTCACCAACGGTTCAAGATGGTTTCCCTGCCTTTGATCCTTCCTCTGATCTCTCAGGGGGATTTCCTTGCATCGATCGACCTGAGGGATGCTTACCTTCATGTTCCTCTTCATCCGGAATGTCGGAAGTTTTTCCGGTTTTGTGTGCGGGGTCGTCATTACCAATTCCAGGTATTGCCTTTTGGGCTCTGCTCTGCTCCCCGGATCTTTACTAAGATTCTGGCTCCTATAATTGGACATTTACATGGAGTGGGTGTTAGTGTTTTTCCTTATCTGGACGACATTCTAATTTCTGCTTCTTCTCTTCCTAAGGCGGAGTTGCATGTCCAGAAGGTGTGCCATGTCCTCACGCATCATGGGTTCCTCGTGAATGTGCCGAAGTCCTCCCTGGTTCCTGCACTAGAATTGGCTTTCATTGGGGCTCTGTTCAAGACTCAGTTGGGGATGGTGTTCCTGCCCCCTCCCCGTGTTTTGTCCCTGATGTCTGCTGTTCGTTCCCTGTTGGTGGGGGTTTCTCATCCTGTGAGCCTGTGGTTACGAGTTCAGGGTCTGATGTCGGCTTCATTGTTGTCGGTGCCGTGGGCTCGCCTTCATATGTACCCGGTGGTGTCCCACATTTTATCGCATTGGGACCCCTGTTCCCTCGATATGGATGTTCTGGTTCCTATGTCGGAGGAGGTTCGGGTGGTCCTGGGTTGGTGGTTGGACGAGGGTCATCTGTCCAAGGGCCGCCCTTTTCTGTTTGTTCCCACCCGCGTGGTCAATACCGATGCCAGCCTGCTGGGATGGGGTGCTGCTCTGGGGGTTTCGGCGGCTCAAGGGATTTGGCCTCAGTCGGTTTTGTCATGTTCCTCCAACTACAAGGAACTGATGGCCGTCCTTCTGGGTCTATTGGAATTCTCAGATCTTGTTCAGGGTCACCACGTGCGGATCCGGACGGACAATCAGGTTGTGTTGTCTTATGTGACCCATCAAGGGGGGTGCAGGGTTCGCTCCCTCAGTTGTCTGGCTCGTCGGATTGGTTCTTGGGCAGAGGGGCATCTGAAGTCCCTGTCTGCCATCTTCCTACCTGGTGCGGAGAACACTGTGGCGGATTGTCTGAGCCGGGTGTTTCCTTCCATGGGATCCTTGTCTCTCACGAGGTGGATGTTCAGGAGGTTGCGGATGATGTTTGGTTGTCCGATTGTGGACCTGTTTGCCTCCCAGGACAATGCCCAGACCCGTTGTTTTTGCACGATTATGCCTTGCCGGGACGCCTGGAGGGTGGACGCCCTTTCGTTCCCTTGGCCGGAGGGTCTGCTGTATGCATTTCCCCCTGTTCCCCTGCTTCCGGCTGTGCTACAGAAGATCAAGAGGGAGGGGTCGTTGGTGCTTCTGATTGCACCTTGTTGGAAGCGTCGCCCTTGGTTTCCCCTTCTGAGGGAATTGGCTGTGTCTCCGGGGTGGCCCTTGCCGTTCGTGCCGTATCCTCTGATGGGTCCTCTTCTTCCTCTGCCTGTGTTCCGTTCCCTGGGTCTGCGGGCCTGGCTCTTGAGAGGGAGTCTCTGATACGTGGCGGTTGTTCGGTGGCTGTGGCTGGTGTCATTCAGCAGTCACGGAGGCCTTCTACGCTGAAGTCTTACGCCAAGCATTGGGATCATTTTGCTTCTTGGTGTGTTGATCGTGGACTGACGTTGGATTCTTTGGATCCAGCTCGCATTCTGGCCTTTCTGAACGATGGGTTTGTGTTGGGTTTGGCCATTTCGACCCTTCGGGCTCAGTGGGCCGCCATTCGGGCATTTCATGTCCTGCCTTTGGTTTCCATTTCTCCGTTGGTTGCTCGACTTTTTGAGTCTCTTTCTTTCCAGCGACCACGTCCTATCATGTGTCCTCCTCCTTGGGACCTTCCTTTAGTTTTGCGTTCCTTGCAGTTGGCTCCTTTCGAGCCTTTGGAGTCTGTGGACCTGAAGTTTTTGACTCTCAAGGTGGTGTTTCTGGTGGCGATTGCCTCTGCCAGGCGTATGGGAGAGTTGGGTGCTTTCCTTCGTTCTGCCCCGTTTTTGTTGGTTTTGGCGGACCGTGTGGTCTTGCGCCCTCATCCCACCTTTGTTCCTGAAGTGGATTCTTTTTCACCGGTCTGCCGAGGTGGTTCTTCCGGTTCTGTGTCCTGATCCCTCCTCGGCTGAGGAGTCCCTTTTGCACCTCTTAGATGTTCGGCGTGCATTACTGATTTACATTTCTCGCACTTCTCCCTTTTGTAAGGTTGACTGCTTGTTTGTAAATTATGGTTTGTCGCGTCAGGGTATGAAGCCCTCCCGGTCCACGATCAGTCGGTGGATTAAGGAAGCCATTCTTTTGGCCTATGCTTCGGTATCTGTGGTTCCATCTCTTCCTGTTCAGGGTCGTTCCACCAGGTCTGTTGCTGTATCCTGGGCTTCTTTCAAAGGGGTGTCTATGGAGGATGTTTGCAGGGCTGCTACGTGGTCTTCTCCGCATACCTTCGTGTCCCATTACCGCCTCCAGATTGGGGGTGGGGGTTCTGTTTCGTTTGCCTCTTCTGTTTTGACTGCTGGGGTGCCTTAAGAGGTTGTCCATTTTTTGGGTTGTTGTGCCTCTGTATATTAATATTATGTTTCGCTGCACTGTTGGTGTGGTCTGTTTTCCTTACATGAAGCTGATTGCTTTGGTATCGGCTCATATGTATATTACTGTGGCGAGGAAGACAGGACGAGGAGGTAATGCCCCGGTTACTTACCGGTAATCTTCATTACTCCGAGTCCATGTCTTCCTCGCCACAGTATAGTTTCCCTTCCCTCCCGGCCCTGGTGGTGGCTTCATGTCTGCGGCTTGGTTTTCAGGCTGAGTTGCTTGATATGTGTCCTTTTATGTGATTGGAGGAAGCCTCTGGGGCCATATTGGAGGAGGGAGGGGAGACTAGAGCGCTGCTCTTTTATTTTACTTGGAGTTCTGTGTGGAGCCGGAGGCTCATATGTATATTACTGTGGCGAGGAAGACATGGACTCGGAGTAATGAAGATTACCGGTAAGTAACCGGGGCATTAGCCTCCTTGTCTTAACGCCGTGCTCCACCACTTCTGAAAGGCAGGACTGCACCGTATTTACAAAAATACTGTGCAGCCTTGCCTTTCCCCCCTGCGCTGGTGCTAATTTAGCTGCCTAGCTCCAACGCAGTCACCCTTGCGTCACAGTACCCTATTAGGGCCCCCTTAGTTGCCTTACCGCCACCCTTGGCAGACTCACCACCATGGGAAGGGTGGTGGTTTAGCAACTCATAATATGCTCTGTGTTGCCGCAGCAGCACAGCCAGCATATTACAATGCCTGACCGCCACCACTGCACCGTGAGATCCTGGATACCGGCGGAGGCAGTGGTCCTGTGGCGGTCCAACCGCCATACTCCTAATTTAGTGCATGGTGCCGCAGTGTGGCGGTGGTGGGACCGCCACCGCGAGAACGACCGCTGTACTCTTAATAAGGCTCTAGGTGTCTATATTTGCATGCACCATCTGGAAAGTGCACTTTCAAAATAAAGAGGAGTGCAGATTTTTTTCCTTTCCAAGTGTCTCCAATCACGTTTCCTCCCTTCCTGTATGCCCTCTTGTGCCAGTTGTTCGACCTTCACTGGTTCAGAGAGATTTTGGATGGTTTCCATGGGTGGAGCTCTGGGCAAAGCTAAGATCCATAAGAAGCTGCCCTTCCAGCATTCTGGCAATTCATTTCCCTGTCTTTTGCCTTTTCTAAAAATTATTCATTGGACGTCAGTTCTAAAATGGAGGCAGGTGAGTTACTTCCTCCTAAATGTACTTCTGATTGTCAGACTCTTTAGTATGGTTAAGTATTCTAAATTCTTTTCATTCCAATGCTTATTGATATGGCTCCTTAAGATGAACAATTTCCAATGGATTGTTGGGGCACATCTCTTACCATATGTTAAAGAAGTATAAGGGCAGAGACAGCTACGTTGAAATATTTGAGGGAATATCAGTGGGTACAAGATGGCCAAGTTATATCACATATTTGAGCAGAAAAATCACTATCACTCTCCTTGCCAAGCTTCATTCACAGGCAAACCACTTTAATTTGTTTCCAAAATAAGCGATCGAGTTTCATCATGGACTCTAAAACGTTTATATAACGCAGCTACCATAATTAGGAGTAGAAAAGTGACAACTGACATGCCAGAGCGTATTTCAAATGCGCCATGTTTTTTATCACTATCGCAATTATTCCACAATTATTCCCTTATTGGGTTTTTCACCTCCTGTCCTCATCTAAATTAGGCTTTTACCCAACTGAGCTCACTTTAGTTATCAGTTTGTTGATAATAGTGAGACCTACTGGTTCCCCACTGTATGGTGCACCTGGATTCATTCAATATACATGATCTTTAAACCATATTATCTCAGCCATTGATGAGATAAAATGGTGCCTTTCTTGTAGAAACGAGTAATTTTTTCCATTTATTATAAAACATCTGGACTCCACTTTCTTTTGGAATTTCCAGTTGCTTTTTGGCCTTAGGATGATAGAATAACTGCCGAAGAAAGTGTTGCCTACCCATGACAATTAAATATTTAGGCATGGGTATTTAGGCATAGTATTTAGGATATCATCAAGTGCAACTTCAGGCCCAGCAATTGAAGTGACAACTCTACAATTATGATCGGCTGATGAGGTCAAGATATTAATGTTGATATTAGTGGAACTATTACATTTAAAAATGTCTGAATAAATAAGTGTGGCATTCAAATAATGAAAGATAATACTATTTGTTTCAGTATTCCATTTATTTCCATCGTATATGTATGTTATTTATTTATTAATTGCGTTTCATCTCATAGTTCAAATTTATTTCTATATTTTTCCAATCAACATTTTTTCATGTTCTTGATGTGTTTCTGGGTCAGATCGCCCATTCTTCGGGATAAATGTAATTTGGGGTTGTGCTAAATCAAAACAAATAAATACATTGCATTATTATCTCAAGAAGTATCAAACCAATTCTCTCGAGTAACCCCCAGTTAAACATGCCTGCACTATTTACCGTGATTACACAATTTAATCCTTAAAATCTTCAAATTTGTTTCTCGCTATTCTATTGACTGCGTTCATTGTGTTAAACCTCAGTGTTCCCTCCATATTATGTACCTAAAAAGACCGGACTGTTTTCCTGCCTAGTCCTTTCCCAGTCTTTTATCAGTACCTGTGTAACAAATATCTGTTTTCCATTTTTATCGTAGTTTTTCCAAACTGCTACTCCTCTTCATAATCATGAACATATTTGCTGAAGGCTGTGGATCTTGCTCCTCTGTGAAAGTCTGCCCCTACTGTGAAGATCCACATTCTATGGGGCATATTACCAAGGAGAGGCGATAGGCAATTATCGCCGATTTAGCGGCCGTTTTTGGCCGCTAAGCGGCGATAATTCTATCGCCCTATTAGCAAGCTGTCGCTAACTGATGTTAGCGACAGCTTTTAGGCGATAGCGAGCGGTTTGGGGCCTTCTTTGCATGTCAGCGATGTTTATCGTTAATGACATGCAAAGTGGGCGTACCCAACCAGTTAGCGACTAAAAGCAGTCGCTAACGTCGTTCTCGCCTATTAGCAAGGCAGGCGTAGCGTTGGAAATATTCGCGCTAAGCGCGAATATCTCCAAATACGAACACCTGCCCAGACCAGTTCTTAGTCATGTTATCCAATGGGAGGTGGATAACATGGCTAAGAGCATTTCGTTGCTAATGTGTGAATATCGCTGTATTCTCAGCGATATTCACGCATTTTGCCGCTATCGCTGGATATTTTAGCACAATGGAGAAAAACGTTGCAAATAGCATGTTTTCTCGCTAACATATCCAGCGATAGGCAGCGATAAAAAAAATCGTCGGTAAGCCTATTTAGCTAGAAATATTGCTACTTGTTGGTAATATGCCCCTGTATTCTTAGTTCTTTGCTCATGGAACTTATCTTTTGAAGTGGTATTCTGTCATGAGGTGCGTTATTAAGGTGAGGTGGATTCAACCTGCATGTCTTATGCAGACTGGAACTAGTAAGGGAAGCACCCATACATCACATTCAAAGAGGGCATCTGTGAAGGCAGCATTCTTACTGGAAACTCTTCTGCTGGGGAGGAGGCCACTGATCCGAAGCACCTTGCCTTCCCTGGTGTCCTCAGCAGAGCGCCGCATGGAGAGCTATGTCCCAGATCCCTGGCAAAGGAAAGAACAATACCTCCGTTATAGGAAGGAATTCTCCTCCTGTTGCAGATCAAATCTGGCCGCAGTACAGTAACAATGAAGCATTTCTGAAGTGTTGGAAACCCACCATCTTTAAGCGTTGGGCTGTGATGGAGTACGCTGAATGCGCATGTGTAGTAAGTGTGATGACGATCTCGGATACTGTACATTGCACATGCACAACATAACATACGTGTGGTAGACATCTAGTTAGAGTGGGAGAAATCTTTGTCTCAAACTGCATTGTTCTGACAAATTTGTGTACATCGTTTCCTCATCATCAGTGATGCACACACCACTCGTAACCAGAATTATTTGGTTCCTATCCCAACAATGATAGAAAAATTCTGATTACACATTTTGAATTAAGGCGCATTCTTGCATCTCTTGTTTATTTTGATAAAATATCTTTGAGTCAACTCGTGATATGAACACTTGCCATGGAGATAATGTTGGTCCTCTAATGGTTAGAGCATACATATGCGTTTATTGAAAGCAAGAATTGAAGTGATAGACAATCCTAGTGCATGTCTGTGGTGAAACATGAATATGCACACCAAGAACTATTCATTTGAATAAACCCTGCATTGTTCCATAAACTGTGTCTCTGGCTCAGCTCTACTAGGTTTGCTTTCCCACCCACGGATGACATGAGTGAATTTAGCTCAATGTACCAACTCTTGAACTAGACGAGGGAAGATGGCCATCCGGGTAGGAGCTCCGTCCAGGAGCTCCCCGCCTGGGGAATTCCTTTGGACCTAATTCACGGGAGTCTGCCCATCTTTTGCAATTGTGAGGGCGAGAGCGAGCTGGGAGGCAAGTTGGCGGCAGGTTAAGCAGGACCGCCATATCTCAGAACGACCAGACCCTGCTGAGAGAGGTCGGCAGGAGAGACGGACCCGGGTACGACCAACACCCGCAATAAGACCGGCGGTGCTGAAGTGGTCCACGATCACAGGTGGAGAGAAGCGGAGCGGGCGGACACGCCATTGAGAACGCTTGGAGCTGTGGTGGAGATAAGGAAGTCTGTATTGTGAGGCCACAGACGAGCTGAGCGGAGCTCGGGGGGAGTGAGTGAACCGCCGCTCACGAATGTGCCCCGAGTTGATGCATGCAGGCGCCCTGGACTGGTGAGCGGTGCCTGTGGTGAAGGCAATCTACGATACCGAGGCGCGAAACAGGTGAAGACGTGGATTCCATTTCTCCTTGATGCCGCACAGCGTGGGGAGAAGAGCAGACCGCCCAGGAAGGCATAGAAATGGCAATTTGGGGGCGGCAGCAGACCCAAAAACGGGCGAGACATGCAGGGCAATGTTTATATACCAACTCTCCCGAACTCTGAGTCAAACTGGAATTGTCTCTGCCTGACTTCAAAATGGCACCTGTGGAGGACATAAAGCCTTGTGATAACTCCGGGCCATCTCAACAGCCAGTCCCTCGCCAGAGAATCCTATCCTATGCTGAGTCCCCCCTCTGATTCTACTCAATGGAATCCTGCTCTCTGTGTTTTTCTTCTGGATTCTTGACTTTGGTGACTTTTGTGCATCCCGTCATGTTTTTGGAGATGGTCTCCATCTCTACCCACGACCCGAACCCACCATTTTGTCTGACCTTTGTTTTATTCCTTCTTCCCTCACGACTCCTCCTGATGACCCTTAATTGTTTTTCTCTTTTGGCTGGACTGCCTTAAATACATATATATATAAATATGTATTATATAATTGTCCAAGCCTAATTGCTGTTAAAATGTAATCCTGTTTGAATTTACTATTTGTATATATATTACTCTAACCACTAGTATATGTAGTAGACCTTTGTACTTACTACCATTCCTATGTGATGTTAGAGTTTATCTGTTTGTATCTCTTCCTTGAGTGACTTTACAACTTGTACATGTGCAATCTTTTTCCTCTTTTTATCTCTTCCTTGAGTGACTTTAATCAATCAATCAATCAATCAATCAGAACATTTGTAAAGCGCACTACTTACCCGTGAGGGTCTCAAGGCGCTAGGGGGGGGAGGAGGGAATGCAGCTACTGCTCAAATAGCCAGGTCTTGAGGAATCTTCTGAAGGTTAGCAGGTCCTGGGTCTGCCGTAGGAGGATGAGGAGGGTGTTCCAGGTCTTGGCGGCGAGGTGGGAGAACGATCTGCCACCGGAGGTTGCTCTTCAGATGCGGGGGACTGTGGCGAGGGCGAGGTCGGCAGAGCGGAGCTGGCGGTTGGTGCTGTAGAAGCTGAGTCGTCTGTTGAGGTATGCTGGTCCGGTGTTTTGGAGTGCCTTGTGTGCGTGGGTGAGGAGCTTGAAGGTGATCCTCTTGTTGACGGGGAGCCAGTGCAGGTCTCTCAGGTGGGGTGTGATGTGGCTGCAGCAAGGGATGTCGAGGATCAGGCGAGCAGAGGTGTTTTGAATGCGCTGGAGTCGCTTCAGGAGTTTGGCAGATGCTCCTGCGTAGAGGGCGTTTCCGTAGTTCAGCAGGTCTGCTGCTGACCAGGGCCTGGGTGACTGTTCTTCTTGTTTTGGTGGGGATCCACCTGTAGATCATGCGGAGGGTGTTAAAACAGGAAGACGAGACTGTGTTGACCTGATTTGTCATGGAGAGAGTAGAGTCGAGGATGACCCCTAGGTTGCATGCGGTGGGTGTTGGAGCTGTTCCCAGTGCGGTCAGCCACCAGGAGTCGTCCCTGGGAGAGGGTGTAAGGCCGAGGATGAGGACTTCCGTCTTGTCCGAATTTAGCTTCAGTCGGCTGTTCCTCATCCACTCGGCCACGGCTTTCATTCCTTCATGGAGGTTGGTTTTGGCGGTGAGTGGATCCTTGGTGAGGGAGAGGATCAGCTGGGTGTCATCAGCGTAGGAGATGATGTTGAGGTCGTGCAGTCGGCCCTGGGGTACTCCACAGATGATCTCGGGAACTTCGGAGGGGAAAAGAGGGAGGCAGACGCTCTGGGTTCTGCCGGAGAGGAAGGAGGTGGTCCAGTCCAGACCCTTGTCTTGGATACCAGCGTTGTGGAGGCGTGTGCGTAGGGTGTGGTGGCAGACAGTGTCGAAGGCGGCTGACAGGTCCAGGAGGATGAGGGCCACGGATTCTCCGTTGTACAGTAGGACCCTGATGTCATCGGTGGCGGCGATGAGGGCAGTTTTGGTGCTGTGGTTGCTGCGGAACCCGGACTGGGATGGGTCCAGGATGCTGTTCTCCTCGAGGTAACGGGTCAGTTGTCTGTTGACGGTCTTCTCTATGACCTTTGCCAGAAACCGGAGCACGGAGATGGGCCGGAAGTTCTTGAGGTCATTGGGGTCAGCCTTGGGTTTCTTGAGTAAGGCGTTGACCTCAGCGTGCTTCCAGCTCTCAGGGAAGGTCGTTGTGTCGAAGGAGATGGTCATGGCTTTCCAGAGATGGGGTGCAATGGTGGTGCTGGCTTTGTTGAAGATGTGATGTGGCATGGGTCTGACGGGATTCGGAGTGGATGGTGTTCATGGTTTTGATGGAGTTGTCATTGTTTATGTTGGTCCAGGCGAGCAGGTGGTCGGTGCAGATGACGCCCGTGGGGATGGAGGTCTCTGTGGTTGTCGGGGTGGTCCTGACGTTGAAGCTGTTGTGGATGTCAGCGATCTTGCGGTGGAAGAAGGTGGCTAGGGAGTCACACAGGTCTTGCGACGGTGGGATGTCGTCGGTGTTGGAGCTGGGATTGGAGAGTTCCTTCATGATGTTGAAGAGCTGTTTGCTGTTGTGTGCGTTGATCTCTAGGCGGTCTTTGAAGGAGGCCCTTTTGGCGGATCTGATGAGTTGTTGGTGTCTGCAGGTGGCGTTCTTGTGGGCTGCGTAGATCTCCGGTGTCTGTTCACGGTGCCATTTCTTCTCTAGCTTTCGGCAGGTTTGCTTGGAGGCCTGAAGGTCTTCAGTGAACCAGCTGGCTTTCTTGCTGGTGTGTCTGTTGGCGGGTGAGGGTGTTGGCGCAGTCGTCGATCCATTGTCTGAGGTTGTGGGTGGCGGTGTCGGGGTCGGTGGGGTCAGCGGGTGGGCTCTGGGCTAGGGTGGTGGTTAACTGTCTTTGGTGACTTAGCTCCAGCAGCGGCGAGGGGATCTTTTGGGTGCGGTGGCGTGTGGTAGGTCTCTGAAAGGTGAAGTGGCTGCAGCAATGGTCGGTCCAGTGGAGTTCTGTGGTGTGGTTGAAGAAGACGTGGGGGCTTGCGGAGAAGATGGGGTCAGGAGTCTGACCGGCGGAGTGGGTGGGTGTTGTGACGAGTTGTCTGAGTCCGATGGTTGGCTAGGTTGTCAATCAAGGTGGTGGAGTTGTGGTTGTTGTTGTTCTCGAGGTGGAAGATCAGGTCGCCGAGGAGGATTTAGTCTGTGGAGGCGAGGGCTTGTGTACTGATGAAGTCAGCGATGGAGTTGCTGAACTGTGGTCGGCGTCTGGGAGGTTCCTCTGAGGGTAGTGTTGAGATCGGTGTGGATATGGAAGTGCAGGTGTTCAGCGGTGCTGAGGGTGTCGTCGGTGTTGGTCAAGACTCTGAGAGTGTTACTGTGGATGATGGCGATTCCTTCCTCTGCTCCGTTGGTGCGGTACCTGCGGGTGATCTTGTAGCCGTCCGGGATGGCTATGGCGATGTCCGGTGCCGAGGAGGGGTTCAGCCAGGTCTGCGTCAGGAAGGCGACGTCTGGGGAGGTTGAATCGAGTAGGTTCCAGAGTTCAACGGCGTGTTTGCGGACGGAGTGGGTGTTGAGAAGGATGCATCTGAGGTGGTTGTGTTCTTTCCTGGTTGGTGCAATTGCGCATCGGATGCTGGTAAAGCTGCAGTTCCGGCAGGTGATGGGTCATTGCGTGCGTTTCGGGGCGGCCAGGAAGCAGGTGTGTGATAGTCCGGTGTTGAATGCGTGGAGGGTGCTGGCATCAAAGTGGAGAGGATGTCGTGGCGACCGCGGGGGCCAGGAGTTCTGGCGCTGGGCACGGTCCAGGCGCGAATGGGCGCAGACGGGCTTGCCTTAGGCGCGCCTTCGGCGCCGCAGCAGCCGCCATGTAAGGGGAAGTGGGAGGGAGGAGCAGCTGGGAGGCTGGAGCCTTGCGGTGAATGGGTACTCAGGGGCGCGGGCCACAGGGGAGGCAGCAGCGGGAAAAATGGTTGGAAAATGAGTACGACAGGACAACAGACAAACAGGAGCAAAACAGTGAACAGTGAAAAAACAGAATAAAGATTAAGGGCAGCCGTTAACAGGAACATAAGCAATAACAAGAACAAAATGGTGGAAAAAAAGAGTACGACGGGGCAACAGTTAACAGGAACAAAACAGTGAACAGTGAATAAAAGAATAAGGATTAAGGTCAGCAGTTAACAGGGAAATAAGCAATAACAGATGCAGATAAGGATACAGTACAATACAGGAGGCAGCAGAATGAGAGCAAAAGCAGTGGCAAATTACGGCAGCAGCGGGACGGGACACGAACACACAGGTGGTGCTGTGCGTCGTGGGGAGCGGCCTACCCTGAAAACAGGGTCAAGGGTCGCTCCACCTTACACCTTGTACATTTGCAATTTTTTTTGTTTGTATCTCTTATGTAACTCATGCAATCCAAAGTCCTTATGTAAGGCAACTGGTTCTTTTGTAAAGCTCTCTGACACTTTCGGGTAATGTTTGCGCTATATAAAATCACATTAAATAAAATAAAATTAAAACAATATTAAAATGTGAAAGGCAGGATTTTGTATCCCTGCGGGACTCCACTCAATACATAGTTGTAGTGGCGACAATGCCTTTGGGTTACTAACAGTCCTTAACACCGTGGTGATCAGAAACATTTTTCATTCTCATCAATCAAGCACACACAAGATCTAAGAAAAAGACACTTTAACTAAAAAGTATGTTTATTTCAACAGGTGCTCCCTGTTGCTCAATACATCTAAAATAGCCACATAGAACATAATTAACACAGCACAAATGCACATTGCAAACAACAAAAATAAAAAGAACATTTCTAACATGGTTAAAATGTGATCTAAAAGCATAACACCCTAAAACATACTTCTATGCACTACACTTGGAGAGCATGTAGAGTAGAATAACTTGCATCTAGATTTTCTTAGGAAGGAAGAGCACACTGCTTATAGCAGAATGCTATAATTATCAAGAGTCAAGGAAGCCATTTTCCCTGCAAAAGGCAAAAACGCTTTCAGCATCAGCATCAACTCCTTCCGGGGCTCAGTAACAGCTTTCAGTAGAAAGCGCCTTATGGTAGCAGCATCTCTGGCAGGTAGGATCGTCTTCTAGTTTGACCGTATCTTGCTCCTGTGAATCTGGGGCAAAGATCCTTTCTTAACAGGTGATCAAGTGGCTGTCCTTGTATACTGCATCTTATCTGAGATGGAATTTGCAGTCACCATAGGAATGTTTGATTTAACCAATAAGCATCAAGATGCTAGTCTAAAACACATTCCTTTAAACATATAAGGTGAACGTACGACAATTCAGACTTCACTATTTTGATGATTGTTCTTTGTTTGACCTTGAAATTTAGATAAAAAGGCACTTGTGCCAGACTTCTGTCGCATCAGGTGTTTTGTTGATGTCTGTATCTAAAAATGACTTGACTCTTTCACAGTTCTTGGAAAGATAAGGAAAGATGACAACTGCGTCAAAGGCAGACATGTTGATGATTCTGAATTAATAAAGAAAATTGAATCATAACCTACTTAAAACGGAGTTGGGCCTTAGGCTACGCTGTCTTTGTGAAGTTTTTTGTACACTGGCCTTAAAAGAGAAATTCAGTTTTGCTCCTCTCTGAATGTACGTCCTCACGCCATAACTACCTTGTTCTGGTGATGACCTGACATTGCTGAAGGGGTCAAAATGCCATGAACGACTTTGGCTATCAAGAAACCAAAAACAAATCTGTCCAGTAAAAAGAGACCTCAAGTCAGGTTGGACAGCATGAGCAGATCTAAATTAAAAGTTGATGCCCAAACATGCTTATTTTTTTGCTGATTTGCTTGTTCATTTTTGTATTTTAAAACATGTGCATTAGAAGACAAAGGGGTCTAGACTGGGTGGATAGGTAAGTATGGCAGGGTTTTGAGAAACAATAAATAGTGAAGGTGCATTTCATGGTAAAAAGCGAGAAGACGGTAGAAGTAGTGCAGACTGGAATGCCAGAATTCTAGCACAAACCATATGAATATTAATGTATGTGCGAAAGAGTCTCACTGATCCATACACGCCAGCTGCACTGCTAGCCACACAGTATTAACCAGAAATCATCGAAAATCACGGGGGTCAGTATGCATCAGTAGAAGACTCTTTCTCTCTTTTTTGTCTTTCCATTTCCCTTCCTCTCTTCAAAGAATAAGCTAAAGAACAAGACTGGTGCACACCCTTTTCTTTTCTTGTGTGTGAGATAGAAATGGGGGCTTAGAAATCTAAGCCAGGAGAGCCCCTGCAAAAGAGATACCCGCCAATGCTATGTATGATCTGTAGTGAAAAGCAAGTGCAGATATCTATTACAGTGATTGGGATGTAATAATGCTGATGGAAAGAAGGCCTTTCCTTAAGTAGGTACCTTTGAATTGCAATGCTTAATCAATACAAAAAAGGAAAAAACCATAAGCATATTGTAAACAGAGAACAATGGCTGCCATTTATCAATTGGTTTCAGGAAGCTAACAAGTGTAAGCAGTAGCAGAAGCCGACCCATAAGAGACTCCAATACCAAATCAGTCACAGTAAGTCACTTGGGGTCATTTATCTCTACTGCTTCTTCTCTCAATGCTTGTTTCCCCAAATCATTGAACCATCTCAGAAAGATAAAGAAAAGGCAAACGAGGATCTTTTGGATGTACTAAGATTCCCACGCTGATGGGAGATGCTGGGTGGCACCTGCACCTGTAAATAGGGCAACATTAGCTTCACAGTCGGCAAGAGGGGTACAAGGTAAGCAGCGAAGTGCTACAGGTTGGTGCATGGCACATAAGATGTGTACCCAGCACCTGCGCTCGACACCCTGAGTCCTCTCTGTTGCAGCTAGGTGCAGGACAGATAGGGCTTGCATCTGCTTGAGATGCTCTGCATGGTATGTAGCCCAAGAATTAGAAACTACTATGATGAGGTGCACCTCACATTCCAGTGATGCTGATGATGACTAACTCTTCTGGATCCCCTGACATCCTTATCATTTAAGAGACTATCATGGTCCCACTGTTGATCTGACCTGTTTAACAGAATGAACAGTCCATCGGCATATTTTACAATCTTGCAAACTTCTGTGAACAATTGCATAAACTGAATTGGGCGGATAGGACTTAGCTGTTGAGATTGGAAAGTGAAGTGAGAGACAGGGTGATAGGAACGAGTGGCTGTGTGTGACAGGTCCCTCAAAATGAGGCAGCTTTAGCAGTGACAATCAATAGGTTCTTGAATGTAGTGATGGATATATGTTCAGTCAGGGCAGACTGGATGAAACGTTCCAACCATAAACAAAACAAAGGAGAGCCACCAGTAGATTATTTAGACTGGCTAGAAAAATAGATATTTTTGAACATTACTGAGACATAGCCGATCCCACGAAACAAGCTCAGGATGCAGTGGGTGTTGACTTTCTTCAGAGATTATTACCAAAGCTACAGATTCAGGTGGGCACTCTTTGTATTGAGTGGCAAAGTAAGAATTTAACAGAGTTGAATTCAGTGACCAATTACTGGATGGCCCTACAGAACGGGAAAAGGAAAGCAAACAAATCTAAATGTATGTCTGTTCAATGTTGTTTCAACAGACTGTGAAAGGAAGGGGGGATGAGCCCTGAATCTGAGAGGGTAAAGGGTGGGCAGGTCAAAATAATAATCCTTCAGGAGACTCATGTATTTATTGTGGTCAAGTAGAACATTGGAAAAAAGATTGCCGGTATCTATCCTCCAGTATTCCTTTCCAAACCAACCCTCCTGGGTTTACTTAGGTCACTGAAAGTCAGTATCAGAATCTGGGAGAGCCTTAGAGGTACTGACCTTAGTTTGATGATCAAAATAGCTCTTACGCAATTGTATGATTAATACAAATCCTACTTCATACCTTATCGATACCAGTGCAAGTCAGTTGCCCCTTAAAACGTTGTGCTCCTTTCAAAAATATTTTTGGCAAGTCTATTGGAGAGGTATGCATCTCAAATCAATGAGTTTTCCATCACATCACTGGCTTGTTACTGTTACACTGCATCCCATCACTGACAAACATGCTTTCTTGCTGAGGCTTACTTCACTTTCAAATCTGATTGGTAGAGACTTGTAGTGTAAACTGGATTGTACTGTCTTTTCCACAAGTGATGATCTGCTTCCAAGCTTCCCACAAACAAATGGAAATGAGGTTTTGGTGGTGTGTGAATCAGATAATCAGAATGTTAAATGTGATTCTCAAACGATTAAAGATTTAACTGACTTCCTTGAACGTGTTCCCACTGACTTGTGGTGAATCTCAAGACGAAATCCCCACCCCCATTCCACAGTACCATTTATGTCTTGCAGTAGAAGCTGAAATTCAGCCTGTTATTGATGATTTGATCAAACAAGGTGCCCTAGTACGCATCATGAGCAGATCTAATACTCCTATTCTTCCCATCAAAAAGGCAGGCAAGGCTAATGTGTATTGCTTTTCCAAGATCTCTGTCCCATCACTTTTGTGGTGATTTCCAGTTTTCCTGTAGTGCCCAGCCCTCTAGTTTATCTCTGCCACTGCCTGATGGCTCACCATGGTGGATCTGTGTTTCATCTTCTTTTACACCTTCATCCTTTAAGAGTAAAGTGTTCAAATTCGGTGGAAACATGATAAAGGCTACCTCAAAACTGTACATTGTCTCCTTTGATGTTTTTCCAAGATTTAAAATGAGATCTGGACACATTGATCTTCCCTGAAAATTCTACATTGGGACAACATGTTTATGAGTTAATAGAACATTGCAAGGTGGACCCAATTTATTTTCTCACCGAAATTGGCTAAATAGAGGCATTAGGAAAAAAATGTAAACGTTACAATTCTGTCTCATCTGTATACAATATTTAGGTCTTTAAATATCTATTTCTGTCCTGGAAAACTGACACCATACATATTACTTGCACAGTTCCCAAAGTACTACAGGGTTGTCTTTTACATTCAAATCCTGCCCTCATTTTGAAGCTCCAGCCTCCTAAGCATCTTTCTCTTCTCTCAAATTGTTCAGCACAATTCACTCATCCTCTCACCATATTCCCATTCCAGGCAGACTTCAGATATGCTGTCCATCCACTTGGTCAGTCACACTCCTACTTTGTGCACATTGACAGTGAGCCTCTGTCTATACAGTCAATCAATCTTCCTACTCTCCAGTTGTTGGGGAACAATTGGAGTTATTCCACTTCAACTTGATTTTGTGTAGACTGAAAAAAAGGATGGAGGCAAAGAAATGTCATATTTCACGAGGGGCACAATACCAAAATCCCTAAACGACTTTTGAGCTCACTTGCTCGCTCAGTTCCATTTGTGGTATGGTTCAAAGTGTGTGTGTGTGGGGGGGGGGGTATTATGTTTTGTGTAGTGCTCTCTTTAGAGTCCTGCTGCCTTGCTCTTTCCTCTTGCTGTTTTGTACATCCCTCTAATGTTTCCTGTTTGCTGATCTTGGCTCCTTGGCACTTCACCCACTAACTTCTTTGAGCTCTTTTACATGCACTCACCTTTAAGGCTCTCTATTCAGACCTGATTTTTTTGTACTTTTCAATACTTTCAAGTAGTGCCTCCGGTTGAGCCCTGAGGGTCTATATTTCCCTCCACTCTATTGGCTAAGATCTGCTCTATGCTTCTCTTTAATGGCCAATGTTAAGGCCTGCTCCTGCCGTTATGCTCTGAACTCCGTCTAATGCCCGTTTGCCGAGCCCTGCACCCTCCATTCCCAATGATGTGCAGTTAAGTTTTTCTGTTTCTATTCTCCTACAGTGCCTTTTCCCTCCAGTTCATTCTGCCACTCTCCACCTTCTTTCAGGCTCTCCCTTCTAACCTGGTGAGCCACACCATTCTGCAGTCCCATCGTGTTCTCCTCTTGTTCTATTACTCCGTACTAAAATCCAATATTTTCCTGTCCCGGTGCTGTTCTATGTATCTGCACAATTTCTCACAGGTGTACAGCACTCCATGCTGCACCCAACTTCCCTCCAGCACTTTCCTAAACTAGGCTTTTCTGTGCTTGTTTGCTTGTAGCCCCTGCTAAGCCCTGTATTTCTGCATTTTCATCTATAACCAGTGCTACACAACTGAGCCCTGCTGTAGTTCTTTCTGCAGTTCTTCACTCCTTGCTGTTCTGCGTTGGGAGAATTTTTTAGTTTGTAGTCCTCCATTATTCTGTCTTCTCTTTTATTCTCGCCTCTCCATTTGACAGGGGTTTCTCTTCCTGTGTCCCTCTCTGCCTTGGAGAGCCGTGCAGGCTTCATGGCTCTCAATGCCTATTCAGAACATCCTCTTCTCCTACAGCCACAGCTCCTTCTCCAGTCCCACAGCCACGTTGTGAGGACCCGTGTCATCGGACATTTACGTGAATTACTGCAAAACGAGAGAGGCATTGAGAAACTGTCCATCAGCTCCTGATGCCATCACCGATGCGGCTAGATGTCTACCTCCCCTCCTGGCTTATCTAGATTTATTCGTTCTTCATTTTATCACTCTTGCTATTGGACTTGTGTCAGTATGCTTTACCTGGTAATGCACTGTGAAATGTCAAGTAGTAAATAGTTGCAAGTATCATAGTTATAATAAAAGTGCACAAGTCTTGTTCATTTCAAGGTATATTTGTGACTAAGTACACTCTGCCATCATTGTAAGGCTGTTGCAGGTCACCAAGAAGGAGTGACAATATAAAGGAAGAAGGCTAGAGGCCAAGTTACTCCTTGTTACTCAATGGTGCCTTGTGAAATCATTTAAAGATGTGGCAAAGGATATTTTATTCCTTATAATTCAAAGTCAGACCATAACCCTACCCTCAAGAAGCCTAAATCCTTAGGGGCAGATTTACAAGAAACTGATGCATCTATATAGTTGCGTCAGTTTCCCTGCGCCAGCCTGCGATACCCTTGCACCACAGTGGATGCGCCGTTTTTACAATACAGCGCACCTTGGCGCAAGGATTGACAGGTGCGTTAGAACTTATGACACATCTGTTGCCGCAAAAGTCATGAATTACTGGAGTCGCGTCACAAGCACAACGCAACTCTAGCAATGTATGTTTAGGCCTATTCACACTACACTACGTCACTCCTTATGCCTGCTTCAAGCAGGCATAAGGTTTTGACGCAGTGGTGTCCTAGAAGTGACTTAGTGAAATCTTGTAGATTTCACTGCGTCACTTTTACAAGGCTTTCCTGCGGGGGAACACTCACCATGTATACATTAAAACTGACGAAGGTATATTGTGACACAGGGCTTTACAATGTGATGCATCTCCCTACATGCGCCACATTGTATATTGCCCGCATTTGTTACGCCGCCGCTGCGTCACAAAAGTGACGCAACTGCAGCGTAAAAGTTTTGCAGGGAGCCTGTAAATCTGCCCCTTGGTTTCTTGCTCCTTGAAAGATTATCGTTACAGATATGTAAATGAAATGCAAAATCCATGGTATGAAATTAAGCACACCAATATCAAGTTAATTATTTGTTGCAAAAACATCTAAACAGTTTGGTGAAAGCCAAGTTATTAAACAGTTGTAGGCCAGAGTACATGGTAATGGTAATATGCAAAGAGATTTCTGCTTTTATGCAGTAAACTGTTGCATGCAAAAAATATCCATTCTCACATAAATGACTCCTTTCTGCTAGTCCTTGAGAAAGAACAACAATATCACCACTTAGCTACAACAGGAAATCCGGGTTGAAGAATACATAAAAAAACAAAGGTTGACTGTAGACATATTTGCACAAATAACATGCACTAAATTGGTGGATATAGTTACTATCCACAATAGAATCATAAATCGTACAGTAAAGAATAAACATCATTTAAGGATACTGAGACCACCCATGGTGATAGGGTACATAATACAATTTATTCATAAAATGCAATAGTCATGAAAGAACATTTTTGATTGCATACGTTTAGCTGTTCAAATGATGAAAAGTGCAAGATGAAAAAATTACTAGTGTGTATAAACAAAAAGAAGAAGACATATGCCACTTGACTCCAAAGTTACATTGCAGGAACTTGGTCAACCAGAGTCCATTTTGAGTCTGTATTTGAAGGCATTCTGACTTAGGGGCCGATCCTGATGCAGGTTGAAAAGCTTCCCGACCCATTCGATTTGGAAATGGTTTCCGACCGACTCGGATCGGGAGAATCTTCCCGATACGATTTGGTTGGACTCTCATTGACTTTAATGGGAGCATAGGTTCCTAACCGAATCATAATTGGGCTCTCAGTCGGGAAGACACGTTCCCGATCCTATTCGGAAGGAGCAAATCCCGTTAGGAGGCCTTCCTAACCGCATCAGAATCAGGCCCTTAGTCTAAGGTCATCATCAGGCCAGGGGTGAATATTTTGAGCACAGTTGATGAGTAGAAATAGCATGAAAATGCCCATTGGTCACCTTGGTGAACCAAGGTATAAATCTTGTAGAACTGTGGAATATGCCATGGTAGGACTGAGGAGGCAATAGGGCTCAGTAGGAGACATTGTTGGTTAATAGAAAAACTCTCCCATTCACGGTGGTGTCAGCTGATCTCTGATTCTACAACAAAGAAGTTGTGCTTATGATAGCTCATTCAAAATAGCTATATTTGAAAAATCAGTGTTGGCTGATGCCCAAACGTGTATGGGGCCAGGGGAGTGGAATGTCGAGTGAGTGTCCTTCATTGAAAAGAAACATGTGCCAGGGCTTATCAGTGAATGGTAAGCCTCTGGTGCAGTGGGCATGGTGTAGTGTGATCACGCGCTCCAGTGTAAGTAAATCCAGCAATACAACTTTTTCTGCTCGTAACTTCATTGATGGGAAACATCGAGAAGAGCTGAAAAGCTAGTTCTCATTTTCATTGTTTTAAAAATGGGCAGTTTTGCTTTCGCAGGACGCGTGGTCATTTTACAATTAGTTGTAATAAGTTATTACAGGTTGATGGCCACAAACTAAACTGAATTTTTTTTTATACAGGGATAGGATATGGGATCAAGTTTCCACTGTCCTACTTAATAGATATACTAGAAGCCCGTCCCGACGTTGTCCGGGTATGAATTGCTGCCGGCCAGTAGTATATTGTTTTGTAGGATTTCATTTTGATAGCATTTCTTATCTGTGACAGCCCTCTGAAATGCTCCGATTCACAGTGCACTGCTGATGCACTTAAGAGTGTGCGTTCAGTAGTGTGTGAACTCGAGTTTCCCTACTTTATTTTTCCTTGGAATATTATATAGCGCGAACTTGACAACATGGCATGAGCACAATTTACATTACAGAAGAACACGTTCATTTGTGGTAGGCACGGGGAGACAAAGTGATTTGCCTGGAATCACAGGATGTTGAGCTGATGCCGAGATTCGAACGTAGCTCCCCAGCTCTAAAGTTCGCAATTCTAGAACTTGTGGCGGGAGGTGTGTCTAAAAGTGTATGTCGGTGCTGGCCATCAATGAGAGAGACCTGTGCATTTTTCAAATCGGTGGTGAAAAAATATGAGTATATTGCTGGAGATGTGGGCCGCCGTGCCACAAAAGAATTAACCGGGGGAGGGTAAACACCCATTATTCCGCAACTTTCTTTCCGCATACCATCACTCCGCATACTTTCATTACGAAAGTACCATGACTCCGCAATGCCATTATAACGCATGGCATTACATTTTATATGCTTTTACCACGCATATATTTACAACAAATTCATTGTAAATGCATGAATGGAAAAAGCATGTTTTTTTTAAAAATGTTTGGACAAGGTAATTATGAGTATAGGGGTATATGTTTTGGGGTACTGATGTATATGTTTTGGGGTGTTTGGGTATTTTAAGGGTTCAGATATAGTTTTGGGTTATGAGGTACAGGGGTAGTTTTAGGGATAGGTATTGGTATTAGGGTACAGGGGTATTTTTAGGGTTCAGGGCTAGGTTTGGGTTTTGGGTTATAGGGGTATTTTTAGGGTTCAGGGGTAGGTTTGGGTTTTGGGGTACAGGGGTATTTTAAGGGTTCAGGGCTAAGTTTGGGTTTTGGGGTACAGGGGTATTTTTAGGGTTTAGGGCTAGGTTTGGGTTTTGGGGTACAGGGGTATTTTAACCCCTTGCATGCTGATGACGGCCCCCAGCCGTCATGCACTATGGCGCTCGTGTGCTGATGACGGCTGAGGGGCGTCATAAACCCGCCCACTTTGCGATTTTGCCACATAGGCGCAGAATCGCGGCCGCATACAAGGGGTTAAGGGTTGAGGGCTAGGTTTGGGTTTTGGGGTACAGGGGTATTTTAGGGTTCAGGGACAGGTTTGGGTTTTGGGGTACAGGGGCATTTTTAGGGTTCAGGGGTAGGTTTGGGTTTTGAGGTACAGGGGTATTTATAGGGTTCAGGGCTAGGTTTGGGTTTTGGGGTACAGGGGTATTTTTAGGGTTTAGGGATAGTTTTGGGTTTTGGGGTTCAGGGTATATTTATATAGTTAAGATGGGTTAGTGATTAAGGGTGTTGGGGTATTTTAAGGAGTAAGGGTGGGTTATGATTATGGGGTGCAGGGGTATTTAAAGGGAGCTGGGTGGACACCTGGAGCTGGAATGTATAGGACCTGGGAAGAAAAAACAATGAAATATTGGGCACACCGCTCGCTTTTTTTTCCGTAATCCCGCGCCCCGCACACGCCCCCGCCCACAGCACACTATATGAGACATGGCATGAAGAGCGGAACGTACCACACGCCCCCAGCATTTGTCACGCCCCCAGCACACGCCCACAGCACAAAGCAGACACACCCACAAGGGAATACTTTGCTGGCACGGTTCTTTTACCTTTTAAATGTATATGGTGGGCGTCTGCATATCCTATGTCCTTCTGCTGTAACTGCCCTTTCCAACGCTGTATTGGGTGTTGTGATTGGTGCTGTGGTTCCTGAGATTACCCGCCTCAAAGGTTTGGGCTCTCTCTTTATTATATTAGTATAGGTTTCAGGTCGCCAAAGAGTTCATGACCACAGAGAAGAACGAAACCGAAGGCCGAGATCCTTCACTAGTTCATGGAACTCCAAAGTGACTTGCCATATCCTTATTATGTACTGCGCAGGGTACTTTGGGCCCGATGCATCAAGCATTTTTCTTCTTACAAAGGGGCTGATTCGCAGGGCCTGGCAATCCTGTTGGAGAGGCATGGCAGGGGGAGGAATGGTGAGTATATGTGTTTGGCTGGCCATCCTAGGCTGGCCAAACATGCACAGTAAAATGTTTCCAACCTAGCTGTGTTGCTCAGCCAGTTAGGAACAACAGCTCAGCCTGCAATCCACTGTCTAAGCTGCAAACGAAGCCGCTTAGACCAATCCCAGCGCTTTCCTCATGCTGGGAATAGAAATATTGCCAGCATGTGAGAAGTGCTGGGATTTTGCATCTAGGAACCTGTGCAGTCGGAGGAGAGAAGGAAGGCCTCGGCCGTCGAAGCGGCAGGTAAGTGTGATTTAAATTATTTGTAGTTATCCGTTTAGTTTTTGGTTGTATTCCCCCCCATCAGTCTAAGAGAAATCCCTGGGTACACATTCATCTATGGTTAATATTATCCTTTCACCCCCATCCCCGCCCCCCCTCCGCCGCACCTCTACGCAATAATAGCAGCCGTCACTGTATAACCTGAGTTTTGGTATTTACTAGCTACGATCAATTACACCAATTATGATTTTTTTCTCTAACAATGGACATTCAGTGTGGAGTTTGGTGCTTTCTGCATGAAAATTAGCTGCCATTTTACTCTAGCATATTTCAACAAGTTTGGACTAGCTAAAATATACCTAAGGAAAACTGCATGTCTGATTTATACAGCAACGCTCTGTTTTCCCCAGAAAGTAAAAAACACACATTCTTCAGAATTGCTATATGTGCTGTAACAGGAGCTACCACACATACTGTATTTCCTAGGGGCACTCATAATCACCCCCTTAGAGATTTGAATGAGCTCAGGCTCTAATCGTCTTTAAGATAAAGTTGTCTGATAATTTGGGATGGTTATTTTCTTGATTTCTGTTTTATATTTCTTAGTGTGGAAAAAAATCAGTATCAAGCCCTGTAATTATGCACGCCTACATCACCGATGCAGTAGTTGTAATTATCATCAGAACATATTGCATTTTTTTTGCCTTAAAAAATACTCCTCCTCTCGAGCATGTGTGTGAACGTCTCAGGTCCCAACACAACGAGGGAGGAGAGTGTCCTCTCTAAGGAACGTCTGTTAAAAACAAAGCATACTTTTAATATTTTCTTTACACTGCTAACTTACCCTTGTTAGAAGATTGCTTTACAATCATCAGAAAGGGGTTTGCAGGATTGTCATGGAAACTGATGAACGACAATAATGTTGATGGATCAGTGCACATTACATCAGTTTCTTTTAAATGTCCTAGAGGCATACCTGGGGTGAAAGGATTCTTGTATATACCTCACATCGAATGCCATATTGCAGTGGCAAAGCAAGCATGGCTGGCCTTGACAAGCTAGTTTCACAGTTAATATGTTAAAAAAAGTTACAGGGCAGGCAGTGGTTACTGGGCCCAGCCGTGGGGGCTGTGGCCTCAGTGCTTAATTTGTAAAAAAACATAAGTGCCAGGGCCCTCGTCAGGAATCCACTGCAGCTTCACCACCGCAGTAAGTCCTCTTGGTTGCAGTTGAGGGTCTTTTTTCCAATGGCAAAGTAGATGTTCTAGTTACACAGGTCAAAGACCCACTGTCAATCAATCAATCAGGAGTTTGTTAAAGCGCGACTACTCACCCGTAAGGGTCTCAAGGCGCTAGGGGTGGGGGGGGTGCAGGTTCCATTCCATCAAGGAGGGGGTCTGTCGAAGAGCCAGGTTTTGAGGTTTCTTGCGAAGATGGGGAGCGATGTTGTCTGTCTGAGGTGGAGCAGAAGGGCATTCCATGCTTTGACCGCGAGGAAGGAGAAGGAGCGGCCTCCCGATCTGGTCTTTCTGGTGCGGGGGACCACGGCGTAGGAAAGCTGGGCTGATCGTAGGGTCCTTTGGGGTGCGTGGAATTTGAGTCGGCTGTTCAGGTATGCTGGTCCGGTGCCGTGGAGGGCCTTGTGTGCGTGGGTGAGCATCTTAAAGGTGATTCTCGCCTCGACGGGGAGCCAGTGGAGTGTGCGCAGGTGCTGGGAGATGTGGCAGTGTTTTGGCAGGTTGAGGACCAGTCTTGCGGCGGCGTTCTGGATGTTCTGTAGCTTGCGGATGAGGTTTTTGTTTATTCCGGCGTAGAGTGCGTTGCCGTAGTCGAGTCTGCCGGTGACCAGGGCGTGAGTGACTGTCTTTCGGTGTTCGAGGGGGATCCATTTGAAGGTCTTACGAAGGAGGCGGAGGGTGTGGAAGCAGGAAGATAAGACAGAGTTGATATGGCGGTCCATTTTGAGCTCGGAGTCCAGGATGATTCCCAGGTTGCGTGCGTGGTCTGTGGGGGTTGGCGGGTTTCCGAGGGCGGTGGGCCACCAGGTGTCGCTCCAGGCGTCGGGGTTTGGGCCCATGATGAGTACTTCTGTTTGGTTGGTGTTTAGTTGAAGGCAGCTGTTTTTCATCCATTTGGCGACGGCTTCCATGCCTTCTCGAAAGTTGCGTCTGGCGGTGTTGGGCTCGTTGGATAGGGAGAGGATGAGCTGGGCGTCGTCTGCATATGACACGATGTTGAGTCCGTAGGTTCTGACGATGGGGGCAAGTGGAGCCACTGTAGTAATTGTAATTGGAAATGTTATTGATAAAGTGCTTACTGTTCCTGGCGAGACATTAAAGCACCTTGTGGCAAGATAAAGGTTAACTAGTTAGTAGATTAGTAAATGTGCTTTCCTTGTGGATTAGTTGTGATAAATTTGTGCTCTGGAGTTCCTGGGTGTTTAGTACTGTTTTGGGTAGGAATAGAATGTTGAGAATGGATTAGAAAAGGACGAGTTGTAAGTTATTATTGTGAGTAGTGGACATGTTTGCCTATTAGTAGGGTGAATTGGCTAAAATGGAGGACGAAGTATGAACAGGATGTTTGAGAGTTCACAGTAGTGAGAAAGGATTGGGGTTGGTGTGGGGAATATAATTTCACTGACAAAAACCAAAATCACTGCTAGATATAAATGTGGTCAAAACGCAACTCTTCAAACATTAAAGCAATGGAATTCACCATCCAACAAAATTCAACCATGCACGTGTGTTTAGGTAGCCCATTACAGTATTACAGTGTCACTGGGCACCTCCAGTAATAAAAGAGTCATGAGAAGGAGTCCACGGAAAAACTGAACTGACAATGGTCACACATTAATTTGGCCAAATGTGGAGGCAAGGAAAAAGTCCCTATTTCTTGGTTCCACAACTGATTATGCAATCACGAGAAAACAATCCTGTATATATAGTACAGAAGGTTAAAGCACCTGTTGTGGTTAACATGAAAACAGTAAATGAAAGTTCCATTGTATGTAAAGGTTACTGCTCAGCTGGCTTCAACTGCCTAGAGCAGAAAGGCAGAGCCTGTCCTAGGATTTCTTCTACTTTAGCAGAAGTGACATTTTACTAGCCTCTTGCACTGGCAATTTGGCTTGGCTCATGATTCACTAGGCCATCTGGCAGGTCATTTGCTAACGGGGACCAGGCTCCAGTGGCCTTTCCAGAATCAAAGAGCAGTTTAGAAGTGCACAAGAGCCTGTCTCCCCCTTCCTCCAGTGTGTGTGTCCCACCCAGCTCCCAGGAGTGCAGACAATCCACAAACCTGTCTGGGATGGCTCCTTCACTTTCCTTTGCTTTTTCAAGGCCTTGGATTGCCAACACGGAAAACACAGGCCTCCATGTACTGTACCACACAGGGATACATACATTATGCTTGCACACTCAACACATGCTGCACAGCACTACCTACAAACTCGATGAAGGTAGACCAAGGTGAGTTATGTAGGGAGGCCCCACTCCATTGACACAGGTAAAAAGCCCTGTTCACTCTCTTGGTCACTGTTACAAAAATGGAATGCTGCCACCATCACACTCGTGATACTTAACTCTGCCAAGATAGTGCTTTGTGTGCCCCTCCCGGTCTAATAAGACCACAATCCACTAGACAGGACTAGGTCATGGCTCACATGCATGATCTATAAAAATGTTACATAAAAAAACATCAGATATAGTTTTATTAAAATATTATGTGTGCTTCCTAGCATGTAAGTGCACTTAAAACAGGCATACAAATCCTTTGCAGTTTAATGTACATCGCAGGGAAATATGATCTTAATTGGTGCAGAAAAGGGTTCTGTTGTCTTTGGAACCTGTAGACGTAGTTTAAACACGCAATCATGATAAAATGAAATTGGATGAAGAATAGAAAGAAACCAAATTGCAAAGTAAAGTATATGTCCACCAGCTCTAGCAATAGAGTATACTTTGTAAGGAGATATGCACATGTGATCATGCGAAATGCTGTCACTTAGAGTGTAAAGAGCCAATGGCTGAGGTGAGATGACTCATTCCACCTTCTGTGGTGGGTGGAAGAAAAATGTAAATGAAAATTGAACCGACCAAAAGATGAAGAGGACTGGCAAAAAAAACCTGTATTTACATATAATATGTTTTATTATTCATGTTTCACATTACACAAGGGTGGAAAGACAGCAAAGCTGTTTATATGCCAGACCTTAAAAAGGGATTCAGATAAGCCTAATGCATATAAGTCTACCCATGCATCTGAAAGCTTGCTTATGAAGCTGAGCCAGAACAGTGGTGTAGTTTGCTTATTCATTCATTAGTAGGACATGGCCATTGTGATGTGCACAAGGGTAGGCATGACGTTAATAAAATCACTCTAGATTGGACTGGTAGGTAAATGTTTGGAGTGTCGAGATCAAAACTTAAACAGATCAAGATTTGTAGTGTAAATGGCCCAATCACAGACATGGATAAATATATTGCTGCATTATTTGAGAAGCATTTGACAGCTACTTAATATGAATTTATGTCATGTATATATGCATATGTTATCTATTATTACAAAAAAGTAGTGATGTTTGAACTCCCTAATTGGCTTGAAGTTTGAAAATGATCTGGTTCCAGCCAGTGTTCAATCTTACAGCCTGATTTAGATGAGGGTGGTAATGTGATATATAGTAAAAACAAACAGGATTTCTAGTATGCCCGTTTCAGTTTTCTGCTGCCACAGAGGGTGGTTTTCCTGATGGCAGAGCCCTTATCTGTAAGAACATTCAATTGACGGTTCTCATAGCCCTGGAAATGATGTTAGATGAATAGCCCAGACTGAGACAGCTCATCAGATGCTTTTTCAACCAGCATTTCTTCTGTTCCTGACCATCTTTAAACAGGGCTGGACTGGAAACGCAAACCGGCCCTGGCAAACAGACATATCTGTCCTATAATATTTACTAGTAATAATTATTTAAAAGTGTTACAATTAGCTATATCGGAAATGCATTCAAATATTAAAACGTAAAAAGGTAATAATACATTAAATCAACATAAAAGAAGCAATAAAACCTTAAATAACATCTTAAACAAGCATTTGCAATGCAATCAGTCTCACATTTGTGAAAGTCGGAGCGATTGGCACTGTAAATTATATTGCTTTTTACTTCTTTTTTTGGTTTGTAGTGGAGTGGATGTATGCTGTTTGTAGTGTAATTATGTGGTTTTAATTGGAATTGTTAGTTGTGGAATTGTGTGGTGCGTAGTGTATTTGTGTAGTGGAAGTATGTGATATGATAAATAGGGTGAGAGCTGTATACAATTCATAGAAAGTAAGATTGAGAGGGATAGGTAGTTTGTGTGTGAAGTGGTAAATGAACAGTAGATAGAGTTGGGGAAATTGTGTGTGAGAAAGAGATAAAGAACTGGCGAGAAGGTTATAGAAGCAGAAAGAGGTTGTGTTTGTGTCCACAGAAGACACCAAAAGAAGAAGAGGAGAGTGTGTGTTTGCAGTTTGGAATTTTTTAAATGTTATGGTAAAGACCATCGATCTAGGTCTACTCTCTCCCCGCAGCTCAGCTGTGCCGTCCCTTGCCTCCAGACCCCGACCTCCTCCTTGGGAGGTTCGAGGTTGCTGCCCGCTCCTGCGCCTTCTGCCCGCTCCACCTGGGACCAGACTGCCTGCAACCACCATAACCTTTCTCAGCCGTTTCTTTCATTAATTTTTCCCTGTTGTGCCACTGTCATCTGTGTCTTGCTCTAATTCCACCACTGTTTTTATTTTCTCGTGCCTGCCTGTTCCTTTCACCGCTACTGCCCCTACGGCCCCTCCAACCCAGAAATCCCCCCCGGAAGACCCCCTGGGAATTACCCGCTCCCGCTTCCCAGCCTCTCCGCCCTCCCACCTCCCCAACCTAATGGCGGCTGCTGCGTGGTCGCGCCGCCGGCGCCCCAAAGACAAGCCTGTCTGTGCCCATCCGCGACCTGACCGCGGCCAGCGCCAGGAACCCTGGACCTACCACTACACATCGCTAGGACACCACCACCCTTCTCACACTCAACCCTGGAAGACTTAGGGAATGCCAACAGGCCTCGCTAAACACGACCCATGGCCAGTTCTCCTGCCTGCACTGCCGCCAGATCCTCACCGTCACCCCGGCCTCCAACACCCCTGATGCCAGCACCGGCGACACCCTAAAATGCTTCCTCAGCGTACTCTCTGTACACAAACATGCCTTGGAAATCTGGAACCTACTCGACTCCCTCTCGCCCGACATCGCCTTCTTCACAGAGACCTGTACCAATGCATCCTCCGCCCCCGACATTAGCACCGCCATCCCAGATGGATACAAGATCCAGAGGAAAGACTGCCCCGACCACCCAGGAGGGGGCCTCGCCATCACCCACAAGAACATCCTCCGCCTCAACAACTCCTGCTAAACCTTCCTCTCCGCTGAAAACCTGCACTTCCAGTCCAGACCACCCCCAAAGCCACACTCAGAGAAACCCTCATCTACTGACCCCCCAGCCCGACGACCCTTCGCCACCACCATAACCGACTTCATCGCACCCCACACCATCACCTCAACAAACTACATACTCATTGAAGACCTGAACTTCCACCTCGACAACCACAGCGACGCCAACTCCACTATCCTTTGTGACAACCTCACCAGCATCGGACTTAAACAACTCATCAACACACCGACCCACAGAGCAGGACACACCCTCAACCCCATTTCCGCGGCAGGAAACGGTGTCCAATTCAGCCACACAACGCAGCCGCCATGGACTGACCACCACTGCGTACACTTCGCCTTCAACAAAGTCAAGCCACCCAAACCAGCCCCACGCCCACCATGAAGGAACTGGATCAAGGTTACTGACGAGCAACTTAACTCCACCCTCACCCAAGACTACTACACTTGGGCACCGGATGCAAACGACGCAGCCAGAGAACTCCACACCTGGATCTCCAACTGCGCAGACCAGCTTGCCCCACTACGCAACCCCGACAGACAATGCCCCAGTAAAGCTGCCTGGTTCACCACCGCTCTCCAAGAAGCCAGACGCACCTACAGACTACTGGAGAAGAACTGGAGAAACACCAAGAAAACCGAAAACCACACCACCTACAAGGACGCCATGATGGACTACCACAACCAGATCAGAGCCACCAAGAGGAACTTCATCCGCAACAAAATCCTGGCCAACTCCACCAACTCCAAGGAACTTTTCAGTGCCATTCAAGAATTCACCAAACCACGCAGTGAAGCCACAGAGATCAGCCCATCCCAAGACCTCTGCGACAAGCTTGGAACCTATTTCCACCTCAAGATCAAAAACCTCTACGACAACTTCATTGACCATCCACCAGGCACCACAGAAAGCCCCACGCCCCCAGAAACACCAGCCAGACCACCATCTCCAACTGGACACCAATCACTACTGAGGACACTGCCTAAACCATAAAAAGCATCCACTCGGGGGCCCCCACCGACCCCTGCCCCCCTCACATCTACCACAGAGCTGTGGCCGCCATCGCACCCGAACTACAATGCACCATCAAAACCTCTTTCAAAACAGGCACCTTCCCAGATGACTGGAAGCACTCGGAAGTAAGACCCCTGCTCAAGAAGCCCACAGCTGACCCCTCCGACCTCAAGGACTATCGGCCCATCTCGCTCCTCCCATTCGCAGCCAAAGTTGCAGAGAAAATAGTCAACAGGAAACTGACAAGATTCATTGAGGAGAACGCCGTCCTAGATCCGTCCCAATCCGGATTACGAAGCAACCACAGCACAGAGACCGACCTTCTCGCCGCCACAGATGACATTAGCACCCTCCTGGACCAAGGCCACTCCGCTGCCCTCATCCTACTCGGCCTATCAGCAGCCTTCAACTCCGTCTCCCACCGCACACTAGTAGCCTGACTACATGACGCAGGCCCTGGACTGGATCCAATCATTTCTCACCGAAGAAGCCAAAGGATCAGACTCCCACCCTTCCTCTCTGTCCCCATGAAAATCACCTGTGGAGTGCCACAGGGTTCATCACTGAGCCCCACCCTCTTCAACATCTACATGGCCTCCCTCGCAGCCATCGTCCGACAACACGGCCTCAACATCGTATCCTATGCCGACGACACCCAGCGCATCCTCTCCCTCACCAAAGACCCCACCACTGCCAAACTCAACTTCAAGAAAGGAATGCAAGACGGATAAACTGGAGTAGAATATTTAAGGAAACAAAGAAACAGTGGGAAACCTTTTTTTTCTTTTTACATGCTTAAGATCTGATTGGCATCTCTTTATGTGACGTGTGCACCAGGGTATGGTCTTGAGGTATATAACTCTCCAACGTTTTACTCAGTTCTAAGAAAGTTTATTATTTTTTAGCAATGTACGCATTGGAAATGAATAAACAGATCAAGTTTCAGTTGGTAAGGTTTACCACTTTTTGTTTGTTTCCTTAAATATTCTACTCCAGTTTATCCTCTTTAAAGTGTTTAAGCCATTTGTGTTTCCTACCACATTTACATTTTCGCTGCTATTAAGTTCAAGGCCAAATGATGTAACAAGAGGCAAGTAATCACTTTTTCTGATGTTGTAAAATGGAAACATATATGCAGAAAAGCGTAGGAGTTGGGAAACAAATATATAAACCAGAACTGATAGGCCACCATAAGTAAAGTGCATGTCAGAGTTAGTAAAATAAGATCCAAACAACTTTGCAAATAATAAAGATTATATGATAAGAAGAGAAATGTAAGCCTTGTGCCAGCCTATGTGATTCAAATCTGAGAAATGAAGCACTTGACATTTTGCCCAAATTGTTTAGATTAAAATCGCCTGTTACAATAATTTCGTGGTTTAGATCGTTGCTGAGTACGTCCCCAATTGATTTACAAAAGTCTTCCATTTGTGCTTTTCGATCACTCTTATGCAGTTTTAAGTAAACATTTATACGAATTAACATATTTCAACCACCTGCCTGGTAATAGTCCAGAGACCGGTATATGCAAAGTGTGAAAACCCTACAAAACAAAAAAACTGGTAAAAAACAAGAGACAATACAGAAAAAAACAATAAAACAACTTATAAACCTTTACTTTTACCAGTGATGGATTTGTTTTTCTTTTTGATCTTATCCTTATTTTTTTTTAGGACAAAAGTGATGTTGATGATCATGATACAAAAAAATCTATGGATGGCCTGAAAAAAACAAAAGATTTCAGGTAATGTAGTTACTATCAATTTTTCTAATATGGCCTGAATCTGTTGTGTGTGTCTGTGTTTTTTCCAAATACTGCTGCATGCTACAATTCTAAATCGATGTTAAACATTACAAATCTATTTCTTTTTATGTCGCCATTGAGGTAGGTAATGTGGAAGTTAGAGCTTATTGTAATACAACAAATGCAAATTATACTTTTTTATGGGGGAAATGTATAACAGTAACTAATAGTTCTGAGGTTGTAGGTTAGCTTCTATGTTCAGTTTTTTTCTTTGACATCGAATCTGCAAATTTGCATTTATAAAGTTTGTTCTGTTAATAATTACTTGTACAAGACACCTCTTCGTACTTGTTTCAACACAACTGATACCAGGGCAAAAGAGAACATTGAAGCCCATTAAGAAATGGTTGGAAGCTGCTTTACAGTTAAAAGCACTTCCTCTGGAGCATGGATTAAGGGTGGTTAATGGGCGGGTGAAATCAGACAAGCATGGCTCTCCCAGTTTTGTGGGTTGTGATGTAGTCCTATAGACTATATACTCCTCAACAAGGAATACTAGTCCTGCCTAGTAGACATGATCGTTTTGGAAAGGGTGGAAAGTGATCATAACACTCTGGTATTATCATTTCAGCTAGTAGGAAGTCATGTTGCAGTTGATTCTCCTGCGGGCGTAGAATTACATCTAAGTAATGATACCAGGAGAGTAAAATGGTCGAATCTACTAAATAAAGATGTTCAGTTAGAGGATATTAACCAGTTGGTGGCAAAGGCGACCACAGACTTCCAACACTGTTATATATACTACAAGAAAATAAGTCCAGTTTTACTTCCATTCATATTGAATTTTTTAACAAGTGGAAGGGCTTTTTTATAACTGGTATGCAAAAATACCCAAATTATGCCAAAGCATTGGTTGATTCATGGTATGGGAAATCATGTAGGTTGGCCTACAGAGCACGAGCAATAGTGATAAGATCTAAAAACAGGGATAGGATTCAAAATGCGAGGTTGGAGTACAAGTTAGTGCAACATAAGGCCAAATGGGAATGGGACGAGCAATATTGGAAAGAGCTGTACCTTGCTAGCAAAGACAGGAACATGGTTGCTTTTTTGGCATTTGGTCAAGTGGGGTAAGGGAAAACCGAGCCAACCGCCAACCAACCATGTAGCTCCTGAACTTTGGGTTTCACACTTTAAGACACAGTTCGCCAGTAACGCTCGAGAATGTGAACCATTCCAGGGTCCCCCGATTATCTATGTTGGTAACTCCCCCTTGCACTGACACTGCACTCAATACTGTACCAAGTGGTAGAGCACCCGGGTTTGACTGCGTTCCTGCTGACCTGTTCTTGTACAATAAGGCTCTGTGGGCAACCTACATACAGCTTTTAGTAAATGCCATTGCAAGCGGTTCTCCCATTCCTGAATCATGGATGGGTGCTGAGATCATAACGATTTTTAAAAACGGGGATCGTTCAGATCCTGGCAATTACAGGCCTATTAGTTTAATTGATTGCATCCAGAAGGTGACAGCTAGGCTCGTGTTGAGTAGAATTCAGGGTTGGATCGATGAGTTTGATATCCTTTCATCTTTATAGGCTGGGTTCCGCTCACACCAGAGCACAATAGACCAGGTGTTTAGATTTGTTTAAATTTCCTGGCGCGTGGTGATCCTTAAAGGTGGTAGAATATATGCCGCATTCGTAGATCTCAAGTCGGCTTTTGACTTAGTTCCATGTGCTAAGCTGTGGAGTGTCCTTGCGGAACAGGGTATGCCTTTGGACCTGCTGGCCTTTTTAATCAAACTCCATGATGCAAACTTTGCTCAAGTTCGCTGGGGACAGCAAGGGCAAGTGACAGACAGATTTCCGATCGCCAGAGGGGTCCGATACAGATGTGTACTGGCACCAACACTATTTTCCCTGTACATTAATAGGGTGACTCAGTACTTTTCAGATCATCCCACTGATGCCCCTACTCTTGATGGAAGGAAGATCCCTCTGTTAATGTTTGCAGATGATACTCTGTTAATTTCTAAAACGCAACAAGGTCTGCAGACGGCGATTGTGAGATTCAAAGAGTTCTGCTGGGATTACGGCCTTAAAAATAATGTAGACAAGACTAAGTTCATGGTGTTACATAAACAAAAGATTGTAAGAGGGAGAGTCACCATGAACGATGCCATACTTGAGCAGACTTAAGTTTTTACGTACCTGGGTATTACGCTAGGTTGTAAATTAAATTGGAACTCGCATATAAACCATTTGGTACTTAAACACACACAATTATCTGATGCCTTGTTGAAAGAACTGCGCCTTTCTCATACGAAGCCGATTGCCCCAGTGTTAAAAATCTATAACTCAAAAATCACAGCTTCGGTCCTGTATGGGGGAGAATTATGGGACTTTAGTAATTTAGTAATTTAGCGGCACTAATAACTTCCCATAACAAATTTATGAGGAGTATAATAGGTCTTCCTCAATCCACCCCATTATTACCCCTCTATTATGATTTGGGATGCCAGTTTCTAGAGGATGTGACACACTATAAACCTGTAAACACAACAGGTGATGGACCGAATGTGGATCAATGTCACACACTCACCCCAGTCCAAAGATCTGGGCCCAAATCCATCGTTTTTTTGCACTCCACACCACCCTGGGTTAGACAATGGCGATATGCAAATCAGCTCTGACCCTGTGCCCCATGGGAACAGTCCAGTCCGAACTACAAAAGCCATGTCCTTCCCAGAACGGAATCAAGCATCCGAGGACCGGACCGGTTTTGAGGTAACACCTCTCATCAGCCCGGCTAGCTTGACTCCAGTGGTGTGGAGTGCCTGGGACCCACGTCTGGGCATCCCCAGCGCACTTAGGGCGGAATATGCAAACACAACAGGTGATGGACCGAATGTGGATCAATGTCACACACTCACCCCAGTCCAAAGATCTGGGCCCAAATCCATCGTTTTTTTGCACTCCACACCACCCTGGGTTAGACAATGGCGATATGCAAATCAGCTCTGACCCTGTGCCCCATGGGAACAGTCCAGTCCGAACTACAAAAGCCATGTCCTTCCCAGAACGGAATCAAGCATCCGAGGACCGGACCGGTTTCGAGGTAACACCTCTCATCAGCCCGGGTCAGAGCTGATTTGCATAAAGCCATTATCTGACCCAGGGTGGTGTGGAGTGCAAAAAACGATGGATTTAGGCCCAGATCCTTGTACTGGGGTGAATGTAAGACATTGATCTACATTCTGTCCATCAAATTGTTTTTTGTAATTTTCTCCCAGAGTGTACTGGGGTAGCTCAGACGTGGGTCCCAGAGCCTCCACACCACTGGAGTCAAGCTAGCCGGGCTGATGAGAGGTGTTACCTCGAAACCGGTCCGGTCCTCGGATGCTTGATTCCGGTCTGGGAAAGATATGGCTGTTGTTGTTCGGACTGGACTGTTCCCATGGGGCACAGGGTCAGAGCTGATTTGCATAAAGCCATTATCTGACCCAGGGTGGTGTTGAGTGCAAAAAACGATGGATTTAGGCCCAGATCCTTGTACTGGGGTGAATGTAAGACATTGATCTACATTCTGTCCATCAAATAGTTTTTTGTAATTTTCTCCCTGAGTGTACTGGGGTAGCTCAGACGTGGGTCCCAGAGCCTCCACACCACTGGAGTCAAGCTAGCCGGGCTGATGAGAGGTGTTACCTCGAAACTGGTCCGGTCCTCGGATGCTTGATTCCGGTCTGGGAAAGATATGGCTGTTGTAGTTCGGACTGGACTGTTCCCATGGGGCACAGGTTCAGAGCTTATTTGCATAAAGCCATTATCTGACCCAGGGTGGTGTGGAGTGCAAAAAACGATGGATTTAGGCCCAGATCCTTGTACTGGGGTGAATGTAAGACATTGATCTACATTCTGTCCATCAAATTGTTTTTTGTAATTTTCTCCCTGAGTGTACTGGGGTAGCTCAGACGTGGGTCCCAGAGCCTGCACACCACTGGAGTCAGCTAGCCGGGCTGATGAGAGGTGTTACCTCGAAACCGGTCCGGTCCTCGGATGCTTGATTCCGGTCTGGGAAAGATATGGCTGTTGTAGTTCGGACTGGACTGTTCCCATGGGGCACAGGGTCAGAGCTGATTTGCATAAAGCCATTATCTGACCCAGGGTGGTGTGGAGTGCAAAAAACGATGGATTTAGGCCCAGATCCTTGTACTGGGGTGAATGTAAGACATTGATCTACATTCTGTCCATCAAATTGTTTTTTGTAATTTTCTCCCTGAGTGTACTGGGGTAGCTCAGACGTGGGACCCAGAGCCTCCACACCACTGGAGTCAAGCTAGCCGGGCTGATGAGAGGTGTTACCTCGAAACCGGTCCGGTCCTCGGATGCTTGATTCCGGTCTGGGAAAGATATGGCTGTTGTAGTTCGGACTGGACTGTTCCCATGGGGCACAGGGTCAGAGCTGATTTGCATAAAGCCATTATCTGACCCAGGGTGGTGTGGAGTGCAAAAAATGATGGATTTAGGCCCAGATCCTTGTACTGGGGTGAATGTAAGACATTGATCTACATTCTGTCCATCAAATTGTTTTTTGTAATTTTCTCCCTGAGTGTACTGGGGTAGCTCAGACGTGGGTCCCAGAGCCTCCACACCACTGGAGTCAAGCTAGCCGGGCTGATGAGAGGTGTTACCTCGAAACCGGTCCGGTCCTCGGATGCTTGATTCCGGTCTGGGAAAGATATGGCTGTTGTAGTTCGGACTGGACTGTTCCCATGGGGCACAGAGTCAGAGCTGATTTGCATAAAGCCATTATCTGACCCAGGGTGGTGTGGAGTGCAAAAAACAATGGATTTATGCCCAGATCCTTGTACTGGGGTGAATGTAAGACATTGATCTACATTCTGTCCATCAAATTGTTTTTTGTAATTTTCACACTATAAACCTGTGGCCTACTGGAGGAGGCTCTGGGTTACCCCTGAGCTCGTCCAGTACGCACAAGCTCTACTTGAGATCCGGGACGGTGATAGTGCGGGTAAAATCCTATGGTTAAGACAGGTAAAAGCCACTTACAATGATATGGGCCTTAACTCTTTGTGGCAAAATCCTGCAGATAATGCCTTCCCATCTCGAAAGGATCTCAAGGAGCTATATTGGAATATGGTCACCATGAAACATTTAATGTCTTTAACCAGGCCCTCTTTGTCAAGAGATTTCATGGAGACCAAACAAGCTCCTGCCTATGAAGGGCATTGGGATTTTATTATGGTACCTAGTGACAGTAAATGGTACCACCAATTTAAGGTGGTTACCCCTCCTATTAATTCATTCACTGGTAAATGGGGTCTAGGTACTTGTATGGAATGCCCATTCTGCCCGACTCGATAGCTCACAACCTACTCGTTTGTCCGGCTTATATAAAATTGAGGCGCACATGGTTGAAGCCCATCTGTTTGATGATGGTGATCACTACCGGCACTGAAGTGTTAAGGATATTAAATAAGAATAGTAAGGAATCAACTGTAATTGCGGTTGCCAAATCTTTACATGGAATGTGGACGACCCTTGCCTATAGGCTGAGCAAGATATAACTGCCATTGGATATACTTGGTCTTTGAAAAGAAACTATATTCTTTAATCTGGTCTTAATCAAATTCTGTTTTTTATAGTACCATCGTCTGGGATTTTCGGTACTTTTTATTGTGTTTTGGACTAATTTATTGTATTTAATGATGGAGTATTTATGGACTTATTATACATACGGTTATTTTTCTATTATAATGAGAATGGAATGTTATGTTATCATTGTTTTAAATGTAAATGTCTTTCATGATCATGTATCGAAATAAAGTCTTTTCGAATCAAAAAGAGAAGGCATATAGTTAGAAGAAAAATTACAGGCTGGCAAATTCTTCAATAGAATAGATAAATGCATGTTTTTTACTAAGATTTGTTACATGATTGAGCAGCAAAGTACACCTACATCTAATTACAAAAGGAAATAGCTATCAGTAACAATTGATTAAATACTGGGCAACCCATACTTGTGCCTAAATATGAATTAACATTATCTACAATACAGGACAAACAAGCAGAAAGAGAGAAAGAGAACATATAAATTAAATAAAAAACTGAAAAAATATAAACAGGACAGTGAGATCGTCAGGGGTAAACAATCTATACAGGTACAAACATATGCATTCAGTTCTATAATACACTTCCATAAATACACTTCATATGCTGGTGTCTCTATTCATGTGTCCCCTTCCATTGTGGCCAGACTGCAAAGATCCTGCCCCAGCCTTTTACCAGAGGGGTTTTTTAAGACATTTCTAAATCTTCATGAAGAAATACAGATATTCCCAACTTCAGCTGGCTGGTCGCGTAGTTTGGCTCTGCTCATCAGATTCCCTTTAGTTTGTGTCCAGCATTGTGGAATTGAGCCCCCTGATTGGGCGGTAATTTCATCTGGTAATTTCTCAATGCAAAACCCTCATGCTACCTCTATTTTACAGCTGAAAAGGTGTTGGGCTCTTCACACCATGTATAACCTTCAGGAGATTTTAAATAATCATGAACAGTCAAAAATGTAATTATTATTTAAGCCAATGAAGAGTGTTGTTGAGTATTTTAAAGGGTTTTATTTTCTAGTCAAAAGTTAATTTTTCTCTGACCCTTTATTCATTAGTAAAATATCAATCAGGTTACAGAATTTGGAAAACAGGAAAAATAGCATTATTTCAGAACATATTACAGTCTGCATATAAGCATTACATGGAGGAAAGAAAATGTGGCGCAAAATATCAGTCAAAACTCTTAAAGAGTTTCTAAGAAAAATAGTCCTGCAAGGCTAATCAATAATTAAATAGTTTGCAAAAATCTCCCATTAAGAGAAAGAAATGCATAAGACAAATACATTGTTTCAGACCTAATTAATTAGTCAAAGCATAAAGTCAAAGTTTAGCATCTAAATCTAAAAAGCCTTTCTATTTGTTGCTGCTCTCTGCCTCTCTGTGTGCCTAAAAGAGCAAGCAGCCCCACCTTCACCAGACCTTTAAGGAATGTGGCCTGCCATGCCAAAATATGACGTGTAAGGACTTTGGAAAAAATGAGCATGGAACCCCCCACCTGACTCTCCTCGGACGCCCAAGGCTGCACCCGTGACAATCTCGCACCTAATCCATAGAATGTCTGGTCTAATCTGTTCCTTCTCTCAAGAGCTCACACGCCCCCCCCCCCCCAAAGCCTAATAAGCCTAGAAGCAACCCACGCCTCCAAAGAGGTCATTATTTATACTCTAATTCTCGGCAGATTACACAAAAATGTTGCATCTTCAGGAAAACGTGTACCTGATTGGTCAGCCACAATGGCATGATGTCTCCCCATCCTGATTCATTCTAAATTCCTGACTATACCAGTTTTAACAAAAGAAGTATAAATGAGTAAATACATATTATAAGTTTGCAACATTTGCTAGGAAAAATGTTTCTATCCTTTCCACACCTTTCCAAAAACGCATGTTAATTCAGCACAAGGATTTCAAACTGACTTGGCCTCACTTTCATATTTTTCATGGGCCATATGTTTTAACATGCACCAAAATGTGCATGGCAATTTAAATGCAGTCTGTGTGAAGCACAAAAATAAAACAATGCCTGGCTCCAGATGAAATCTGTTCCATCACCCCGTCTCTTGAGACTGCTCTTGCCTGACAAGACAGCATTAAAAAAGACAAAAATACAACCACTAAGCAGCTGCTTCATCTCTTTCCCCCCACTTTTAGTTGTCCTACCAAGGAACTTCCAGTAGTAGTAAAACTTTGGCATTCTGATCCTCCAAAACAAAGAGGGTGGTGCGTAGTTTGCTTGTGGGCCTACTCAGCAACATGAACATTCCTGCTGCAGTGAATATGCCTGGGATGACTATCTTTTATGTATGTAAACCCAGTGTATGCCTGTTATAGCTGCCACATTTCAGTGATGTGCATCCCCTGTCTGAGATGGTCACAAAATCCCAAAAAGGCCATTAGATTTCAGGCATGGCCGTCATGTGTCATGAATAATCATCAAATTCCTTAAATTGCTATACGATGGAAGGGAGGGCAATCTTATGAAAGGTATGTCCACCAAATTGTCACAATATGGTTTTGTGGGATTCTGTACGTTTGGGTAGGCCACTGTTTGCCAGAAATGGCCACTGAATGGCAGGCATAGCCACTGCTTATAGGACTAAGAATCATTGATCTTCATATGTCCTGGCATTCGAATTCACCCACTTTCTCTTTTTGTTAATTTCTCTCTCTCCCTCTTTCTTACACACACACACACACACATATGTGCAGCGTATAGAGAAAAACACATACATATACACATAAATTCTCTTATATGAATATGCATCCACAGAGAGTCAACCACTGGTTTGCCCTGCCCTTCATTTAGCCACTTATCTTGCAGCCATCCAGTGTCCTACAGCTCCCCTAGCCTTTTAGAATGGTTATAACACAAGACCTTGCCTAGGGCTGCGTGTACTTAGACTGTGTAGCGATGTTTGCTAGAGCATTCTGCCTCTGGAGTTCTGTAACCAGGTAAGCCCAGATCAAGGACAGTGAACGAAGACAAAGAATCATGAATGGAAAGGATCTCAGAGCAGGGCCGGCTTTAGGGCGGTGTGACAGGAGAGGCCGCATTGGGTGCTGGTCTGGAGGGGGGGGGGCACTGACCTCAGTGGGGGTGCTATGTTTAGCAGAAACGTATGATTTGAAAGCACTTGTTGCAGAGTTCCTCGTGTGTCCAGCTTTTAGGCCACAATAAAAATGTAATAATGACTCTTGTGATTAATGTTCATGCTAGAGAGAGAGATCAGAGTTTTGTTTAGTGGCAGTTTTGACTTTCCATAAATTAACGCACAGGGTTACTGTAAATGCCTGTTGCAAAAAACAGATCTGTATTTGTAGTAAACCCAGCCTTTACTACCCCTTTAAGACAAAATGTATTTGAGAGAGGGTCAATAGAGAGATGAGTGGCACTTTTGCCGTGTGGTAGTGAGGGAATCTGAGGAGGTCATATGTGGGGTGAGGGGGCGCCAAATAAGATTGTTGCAACGGGTGCCAGCAGTGCTAAAGCCGGTCCTGTGTGAGAAGTCAGGGGCAAAAGACTCCATGGGCAGGGCATAGACTGTAATAGCTGCAACACATTCTTCCCTGTCCAGCTCAGATCTCCAACTTCTCCTCTGATTGACTGAGCCCAGGCAAACAGGGGCATCGCCCCACTGAGCATGTCAAAAAGGTAATAATAAAATGATAGTAACTCATTGTTATTATCATTTTTTTTCCGTTGTTACTCAGCTGGGTAGGGGCTGGATGGGGCTGGACTCTCATGGAGGAGTGGTTTGCCCTCTCTTAAGTGTGCATGATGGTTTAGCTGGCTGTCTGGGGCTGGCCAAACAGTCATGTGCACTCTGCATGTTCTCCACCCAGGCTGCATTATAGCCTGGCTGGAGAACAAGCCCAGGCTCCCTGTTACCCTACGAGCACTGAACCACGGTGCTCAGACCAATCACAACGCTACCTTGCAGCGTTGTGATTGGCTTAGGAGAGCCTGGGTGCTTCCTGTTCCTGCTTCCTACCTTGGAGTCCTGGAAGTGGCCGAAGAAAAATGAGATGCAGTGGCGGCACACAGTTAAGTAAATGTTTAATTTTGTTTTCATTCCCTCCCTCCTAACCCCTATGACCTGCCCCCCCCCCCCCCCCCCCACCCACTGCCGTTAAATAGCAGCTGCCACTGCAGGCTGACTCGTGTTGTGCCTATGAGTCAGGGGAGGCAGTGCCCCACATCGGAATTGTAAGCACTATATAAACTTCACCCAACAATACAATACTGCAACTGGGATACCATAATATTTAAGTTCAATATGTGATAAACTCTCCCAGGGTGGTTTCAGTGCGTTAGGCTTCACTCTATTCCATTTGCCTGTCCAAACCAATGAGACCAGAAGTTGGTCTAACTGAGCGAACAGCTGTTGTGTCATAGATGAGTTTGAGCGCAGGAAGACATATAAAAGTTGTGGTAGAAATACCATCTTAGCCCTTTCATTCATAGCGGCAGAGTATTGTAGACAGAAATTGCTCATCTTAATCTCTCTGCCCATATGTAGCACATGCTGCACTTGTCTGTTGTGTGTTACCTGGCTACTCAAATAGAGGAATCTCACCGCTTACAATGGTATAGCAACCTCCGGGTAGTCAATTCTGCTTAGAGATCTCAGCCTAAATAACAGAAACATCGTGGTTTTTTCGCAGTTAGAGGGCACACATGATGCCTCACCATACTGAGCTAGGTCCCCCAGCAGTATCAGCACTGATTTCTCAGGGGCTAGAGAGATATTTTTGATATCTCACTCATTCCACAGTCAAGCTACTAGACACCAAATGGAGAGTTCTTACTCTGGTGTCTGGTGTCTAGCACAGACGTTTGACCCATTTTAAATATATGTGCCAAATCCCATGTGCACCAGCAGCGTCCATATATATTCCATTGCATAGCCTAAAATGCTTTTTCTATGTCCATTATGCAAAGCATGTGTAAAATGACTTAACTTTTGCATATCAAGGCTCAAACCCACATTGATCCCCATGCCCCTGTTCTTCTACCACCTTCATCAGTCTCTTTGCCAGGACCTTACTTGACATTTTCACATCAGTGATACTCATAGAGAGCGGTCGTTATGATCCCAACATTCACTGGGACTCTTTATTGTTTGAGAAACCAATGCCATCAATGCCTTTGCATAGTGATTGACAGTTGCCATTCATCATACCTCTAGATCTGCCTTAGTTTTTTTAATTGGAAATGGAATGCCGGGGCCAAACATGTCAATACTCTCTCGCATAAGTAGAAAAGTTTGTTGAATATAGTTGCCCTTGCTATTTTGTGTGTCTCTTGCAGCATGGTGAATACAACACCTTGCCTCTTCAGATAATAATCTACCCTATATAACTTTGGATAATCGTTGAGGAATATAACATTCCTCTTAGTATGAAATACAAACCTCAGCTCCACATATGGTATCCTGTGTAAGCCTCAGTAGATCTTTAAATGGACATGTCTTCATTGTAGGAAAATTATCACCCATGCTTTAATAATGAGTCGACTGAACTACAGCAATGCCCTTTATGCTGGCATGGATGATTACATTTTTTTTACACAGATTGTATTGCATTTAGTGTGCATAAAATTCACAAAAGTTCTCTTACATCTCGAGCGTCAGACATTTGTTCCGCATGGTACTTTACAGTGTACTCTGAGCCTTCCATGTTAGAACCCGTTTAATATAAATTGGACAATCGGTCCATCCAGTTCTAATTTTCCTGGCATGGATGATTCATTATTAAAACATCTCCAAACAATTTCGGGGCAGAAATACAAGCACCTTGCGCCTCATTTACGCCGCTGTTGCGTCACTTTTGTGACGCAACGGTGGAGCAAATCCTGCTCCATGGTGCGGGGGTACTTACAACGTGACGCATCTGGGAGATGTGTCACGTTGTAATGCCCTGCGCAACATGTAGGCTTTCCTGTGCAGGGGGGGGGGTCGTTCCGGCGCAGGAACGTCTCCTAAAAGTGGCTGAGTGAAATCTACAAGATTTCACTCAGTCACTTTTAGGTCCATGCTGTGTCAAAACCCTGTGCCTGCCTGAAGCAGGCATAAGGATTGACGCAGCATCAACTAGATAGGGCCCTCAGAGCATTGCTGGAGCTGCGTCGCGCTTGTGACGCAATTCCAGCAATGCGTCACTTTTGCGTCACAGATGCGTCACGCATCTGTGCTGTTTTTGCACCATGGTGCAGCGCATTGTAAATGCGGCGCATCCACGATGGTGGAGTTGTGGCGCACAATAACTGGCGCATCCCTGCTGATTTACAGGGATGCGCCAGTTATTGTAAATATGCCCCTAAATATTTTACAGGAAGTCTGGTTTGTTACCTTCTGGTTCTTTTGAAACGAACAGGCCTCCTGAAGAATGATGTAAAATTCAAGAATAACATATTATTCTTGTTACATTTTCACTAAATTCTGCCACATATTATAAATTCACATGAATACATATATATATATGAAAAAGTATGTACTATTAAACTATCATAAAACAAACATGTATTATACATGTTAAATCAATACTGAATACAATATAGGGAAATGTGTTCTCGAATTCATGAATATATAAAATGCAATCGGGGTACATATGCAGAAAAGGTCAAGGATTGCATCTCCTCTACATGACCTCGAGCTTCTAGTGGTAATTTTGGGACAGCTAAATCTGACCTTCATCTCACAGGCTGAGCACCACACTTTCAAACCCTGTGTCCCATCAGAGTGTTTAGCCCTAGGTTCCCGCACTTACTTCATTATCTGGACTTGCTTTCTATTCTAACGTTCATTGTCTCTCCCTATGCCACACCCAATTATGTTGGTGAGGAGAGTTTTCACTTAGCCTCATTTATGCATTCTCCCGCTCCCATCTTACCCAAACTGAACACGGATCTCACTTCCTTACTTTTTTTGGTTCTTTAGCTGACCTTAGGGTTCTAAAGGATATGTCATTTATTGTCGGTGATGGTGCTGCTTAGCAAGGTTGCTGCTATCCAGCCACCTTGCTAGGACACGCCTATAGTGCTGCAATAGCCTTACCTGGGTATTTATATATTGTAAGATGATTTACACAGAGCCGCGCACAGGTAGCTGTTCAGAAAATGTGCTTTAGAACAATTAGAGTGTTTTCAAATCTATATCTATCCTGTCTCATACTTTCCTGATCGGAGGCACTTTTATTAGTCTGTGTACTTTATCATTTCTGGCACACAGGGCCCAACGGCAAGGGATAGTGTTAATGTGTAACTATGTAATAGCTCGGTCTTTCCAGGCTCCTATTTCAAAACCTATTTATGATTTACAAAGCATGTTTTTTTAATAATTCAATTCTTTTTATTGCATTATTAAAATCCTTGCAATACAAAAATAATAAAAACTATTAACTCTAAGAATCTGCAACATCTATAAAAATGATAAATTACCTTGTGCTTTTTAGCCATCTCACATTAAATACAACTTGAGTTAATAAAACACATGTTTAAACTGATCACTAGAATGAATCAATGTAAAATGGTGCATTTAAAGCCATGCCCGTCAGTGATGGCTCAGTTAGATGGCTTACTGGTAAAAGCAACTAGAAGCATCGTTAGGTCACTGCACTGTCTGTTATAGACTAGTCCATTCCCTTTATCTGCCTGCCAACTGCTGAGAAGTTAACAACGTTTGACAGGACACGTAGGATCTACCAAGTTAGACAAACCTTTATTGCTTGCTTGAAGGACAAAATACTGAGGCTGTCACCCATTTGCACTCACGCTGTTTGCAGACAAACAATAAATGCATTCATGATTCTAATGACGTGGATCCTAGTCTACACTGCTCATGGTTTTCATCAACCTCAATCCTATCTCGTATAAATAAAATCTCTGGAATTTGTAAGCAATTTGTATTTTGGGCCTGATTTAGACCTTGCTGGATTCAAATTGGCCATACAAATCGTCTGTTTACCCTTCCCCCACCATGGAGGCCGCCTGTCATATTTAGAGTATGGTAGTTTGATGGACTCAAGTCCGTCAACCATCTGCCACCTCTGCCTCATTTTCTGTATGCTATTGATGGTGGTATAACCTAAAGACAACAGAGGAGCAATGGAAAGCCACTATTCCATCCGCCATATTTAGCATACAATAAACGTTGATTGAAGAATTATTGTTCCTAAAAGAGTGACTATTAATAATTTAGTGGATTGCTCACCCAGTACTAAAATATTCACTCTTTTATGGAGGCTTTTGTGTTTCTTTATTGCTGTATATACTGGAAGTGCAAATAAGAACTAGAACTGTGTTCTAAATCAACTTTCTTTAAAATTGATATTTGACAAGCCGAATGGAAATCTTCATTTTCAGTGTACATAGTCTGACTTTCTATTCATATTAAAAAGACATTGCATCCTCAAAAAAAAAAAAAAAAAAAAAGAAAAATTATTGTTCCTCCTCCACTCGTGAGTTTGAGGAAAAAGTGGATGAGTAGCCAAACCCTACCCACAACAAACACAAAACTCACTCTATTACAAGGATTCTGCTGCTCCAAGGCCTGGGAATCTATAGGGAAATGGTGGATGAAAAACAACAAAATGCACAACAAAATATAAGGTGCATACAACTTTTGAAACTATTTGAATTGCACTATTTTAACAGCACTAATATAAGGTTTATGAACACCTAACCACATCTAACAGCAATTTACCCTCTCTCACTCCCTGGGCATATGCCTCACACTACAAACACATGTTAAATCCTCACCTAATATAATTTTATTACTCCCCACATCCCACGTCAGTAAGTGAATGCACGTTTTATAAATCTACATGGTCAGATAAACATAATGTTAACATCCTATAATTATGCTGTTTACATTTATTTGGAAAAATGTTTTATACTAATAGCATCTTCACAGTTGAGTGTTTAAAACAAATAACACAACTATATTCTGAGCCTACACTTGATCCTGAGAGAGCGCAATTTGAATGAAAAATATATCTGTACCATATTTACAAGCATATCGCATAAACGTAGAAGTTGTAACATGAAGTAGCACTTGTAACGTATAAGTTAGCCGATGTAACTTAGGTAATAGGAAATGTATTTGTATTCACTTTTAGAATATGCCTTAGAAAGACCGTATATGTAGTGGTCTAATATAGAAATGTATAGAAATGCTTAAGAATAGTAGAACGTGCTGAACTGAATATACGTATGTAATTATTAAACGGAGAAAGCGGTGAAACGTAAAGCAAAGAAATGTGCAGACTATATAGCACTGTGTAGAAACGAGAATAAACGTTGTATTTTATGTAACATGGATTCAAGTATAATCACCGATTTGCTAATTCGATTATATATATATGTGTGTTAAAGGTTATACTGTGTAGAAGAGTTGTAGGAATTTTAGAATAGTGTGGTCATGTGTGATTTTAACCTAACTGACCAAGGGTTCGCAAGAGTGTAGTCCGCTGTACGTAATTTAGTGGGCTCACAGGAATAGGGGATAGCCTTGATCTGAACGTGCGAGACAAGAGTCAAAGGTCTTGTTAGATTTAAGGTGACAATGCTGGACGAAGTTTATGGCCTAAGTGAGATAAGAGACGTTTGGAATTTGGGTCTTGTTTAGAAATGACCGTTCACAGGACCAAACGAGGTTACGATCACAATCGTAAAGACTGGAGTTCTGTTGAGGTGATAGACTTTGCTCTGAAAGTGTCAAATGGAATGTCAATGAAGTTGCCAGCAAGAAGACGAAGATGGTGCCTAAGAAGCAAGGTCAACTTAACGGACGACGCGAAGAGATGAAGCTATGGAAAACCCCGAGAATGAGATCATGTGAATGTACGTGGTGGGCGTCAAGGGGCGTTCCACCCATACTGTGATTGTGTATTTAGGGACAGCACCCCGGGGAGAGGTTAGCGAAAAGCTCAGAGCGCAGATGGCCTGAGGAGTCAGAGAGAGAAAGAGCAGAGCGCAAGAGAACAGTAGGCCGAGGACCCTTAGAGAGCGGATGGGTAGGCAGAGAGGGTACTGTTTCTCGATAAGTTACCATTAAGAGGCTAAGAGAGTTTGAACTTCTTTGGAAGTCAAACTGCTGACACCTTTTTAGGTAAGGACCTTGCGAAGTAGGGATGTCACCTAGTATAGAGTAGGGACAGATTTAACTTGTTTATTTTTTTGTAGATGACGCAACAGAACCACTTTGTGTTTATGCTTTTAATCGGTTGATTCTGGAAATTGATTTTAATTGTATTCTTTTGTAGACTCAGATTCTTTAGGGAATTTAAGTTTCTTTTAGTTCCTGTCTACTTGTTGAATCTTATCCTGAGAGGATTGTATATGCAATTAATTCTGATTTTATATTAAACTTTTAAAACTTTATCAGTCGTAAGTGGTTCTTCAGAGTTGTGTCAGTCTATGGGGTTGATTTAACCTATGTGGGGTTTGCCTTTTACTCAATGACAGAAAATAATCGATCCAAAAGGAAGAATGAGATAGGTATCTAGGTAATCAGAAACAATATCAAAATCTCATTCCCCGCAGTTGGTAGCAGAGGATGGTTTTCTTCTTGAGGAAGACAACCTAGGTCAGGTCTAGATTACCCCAAGGTCCCTAGTCATCGGCGACCAGAAGAAGAATCCCTGCCGAAGAAGGTGCTGACGGTGAAGAGAAAAGCAGCAGAGTCGGTCGAGAGTGAGTATAAGGGTCATGCGTTGCCAGATTGCGGTGTTTTGCGTTGTACCTGTGTTGTAATTTCAAGCGGAGTTGAATGCCTGTAGTGTGATTGAGGGAAGGTTGTGAGCGCGCGCAACCGGATAAAATCTTAAGATCCAGTGAAGGGCTTAAGTGGTTCGGGTGTATCGAACACCCAGAGTAATTGTCTACCATTATAAAGAGGGTCATGAGGTACCATTGATCGCCCTTAGGACCGATGATAGGGGGAGTGACAGAGTGAGTGTATGAGTAACGGACGCTGGTCGGACGTTTACTGTGTGTAAGTAACCTATCAGATAAGGCGAGCGTCTGAACGTGAGAGGAAAGACGTCTCGTCAGTTGAGGTGACAATTACAGTTAGACTGTGGACGTACAGTCAGAGAAAAGTGATCGCTTGGACGGAAATAGTCATTTTTCGGTGTATGAATGAAAACGCATGCAAGACCGTGAGACGAGCTGAGAAAGGAGGGGAACTGCTGCAGAGGGGACGAGTGACGTCAGCGTAGAGCCGCGCTGAGATTGGTCGGTCAGCGTAGAACCGCGCTGGGATAGGCTGATTGCGTTGTACCTGTGTTGTAATTTCAAGCGGAGTTGAATGCCTGTAGTGTGATTGAGGGAAGGTTGTGAGCGCGCGCAACCGGATAAAATCTTAAGATCCAGTGAAGGGCTTAAGTGGTTCGGGTGTATCGAACACCCAGAGTAATTGTCTACCATTATAAAGGGGGTCATGAGGTACCATTGATCGCCCTTAGGACCGATGATAGGGGGAGTGACAGAGTGAGTGTATGAGTAACGGACGCTGGTCGGACGTTTACTGTGTGTAAGTAACCTATCAGATAAGGCGAGCGTCTGAACGTGAGAGGAAAGACGTCTCGTCAGTTGAGGTGACAATTACAGTTAGACTGTGGACGTACAGTCAGAGAAAAGTGATCGCTTGGACGGAAATAGTCATTTTTCGGTGTATGAATGAAAACGCATGCAAGACCGTGAGACGAGCTGAGAAAGGAGGGGAACTGCTGCAGAGGGGACGAGTGACGTCAGCGTAGAGCCGCGCTGAGATTGGTCGGTCAGCGTAGAACCGCGCTGGGATAGGCTGATCAGCGAGAGCCGCACAGGGATTGGTGGTTTCTCATCGGGAAGTAAATAAGAGAAATAAGGAAAATCGTAGATTTGAAAATGAAGTGTTTTAAACGTTTAAGGGCGATCTTTAAGAGAGATAGAGGAAACTTGTATGCAGGAGAAGAAGCTCCACCAGAAGGCACACCAGCTTATTATATGGCTGTAAATGTAGGGTTACACTCCATACTATGGATCTCCGAGTGGAGTAAGCTAACAGAAGGAAATGAGGAACTGACGTTCCCGAGATACGGGACGTTTAGGATAGAAGCATTGAACCAACTGAAAGCGGTAATGCTCGCAACGAGACCTCTACCGAAGCCAACACAGTTCGAAGCCCTTAGTGCATGGTTTAGAACGGCACACGAAAAGAGCTTGAATAGGCGCCAGGAAAGAGTGAGACGATCGGTAAAAGCAGTGCAGGATGCTAAATGGGACGATGAAGCTAAAAAATGGAGGGTGCAAAAAATAGAAGCAGACAAACTGTTCACAATGCTAGAGACTACGGGAGAAAAGAAACCTCTAGAGGAAGATGAGGATAGTGAGCCAGATGAGGATCTGATAGAGAGGCTATTATTAGATAGACCACCTCCGTACAACAGAGAAGCCGAAAGTCCCGAACTACAGCAAGGAGACGGGGCTAGGTGGGGGGAATATAAACCGCTCCCCACATCAGAGTGGGATCCCAAGAAAGGTGAGGAAGTACCTCAATCTAGTCCCGTACAGAGAGTAGTAGGAAGATTTGTGGTCCAGAAGGTGCCAGAAACGCAGCATGCAAGGTCGTATCAATTGCCAGATGCTCTACAAGTACCTGTTACCATAGGTCCTATAGTGTCAATCTACAACCCAGAGGGAGCCCAGCAGGAGGAACAGGCACGATGGGACAGGGAAAGGGCAGAGATGGAAAGTAGGAATAATACGATCAATTCCCAAAGGCAGTTGTTAGGACCAAAGAGTCGGAGTACCCCATTGGATTCAGCAACAGGTCCCTGGATAGAACAAGGGGGTCAGAGAGGACAGATGGATCTGAGGGGACCGAAACCGAAAACCTTTAAGGAATTAAGGGAGTATTTGAAAGAATGGGATGCTGCCGGAGAGACTCAGAATAAAAAGTTAGAAACAGAAGCAGAATGGAGAGATCAGGATAACAGGATCCTCTCTCACTGCGGAGCTGGCGAAAGCAGCCCAGAGTGGGAGAGAGGGAGTCAAGGAAGCAAGGGAGATACTTGCCATACCATCGGTGGCACTAGACAAAAGTGTGAAGACAGGAGTGCAGGGTGTGGGGGAGTGCCTCGCCTCATTCTTAGTGAGGGAGAACGTAAGACACAGGAGGACCGAAATAGTTTCATGTGCACTCACCATGCCCCAGATGAGAATGTGCGACATTGGAGTCACGAGAATATGGAGAGTCGCGAAAGGTCTCGCCATACATCCAGTGATCACGGACGGGAACATGGAGGACCGTGAAGGACCCTTCCATTTATTGAGTGAAGCCAGACAGCAAGGGAATAGCAGTGATTTAGAACAGAACGGAGGATCCTACCTTGCATCTAGAGAGACCGAGCCGAAAAGACAGAACGCAGTAATAGGGGATAGAACATTGTTCCACCACACCCCAAGGGAAGATGGGAAAGCTTGGGATCTAGAGAGGTGGGAACAAAGAGAAGCAAGAAGGACGCCTCATAACTCACCTGCACCGAGACGTTGGACTCGTAGTGGGGGTGAGAGGGATGTAAACGAACCACCTAGGAGTGAGGTACTGAGAGCGGAGATAAAAGCAAAACGGCTCGATGTAATGAGTTTAAAATCAGACTTGGATGAAATCATAGACGGCACATTGCCAATGGAAAGGATAGAGCTGTATGATCATGATGAAATACTGTTTATATCTAAGGATGTTACTCGGAAAGCAAGGTCGGTTCATGAAAAATTATCTGAATTGGCAGACAGGTATATGATAGACATGTCACGAACTAAAGCTCTACAGGGTAACCATAGGCTAAACTGCATGGATCAGGTTCTAGATGAGCGTAGGACGATTGGGCTGAAAGTACACATAAAGGAACTGATCCTGAGTATCAGAGTATGGAGGGATTTGGATAAATGGGAGGAAAGATGGTCCAAGAGGGGATCTGTCAGAAGGAGTACACTTGCGAGGTCCCAGGATGGAGAGATAATGCGAATGGAAGCTTTCCCTTTGCGAGAAATCGCGAACGGAAGCTACGTGCATGTACCCTGGAGTAGGGGGGATTTAGCGGCATTTACCAATTCCTTTCCAAAGCTCAGGGAGAATCCCGTTGAGTGGTATAAGCAGGTAGAGAGGTTTGTGAAGATCTCTAAGGTACTGTGGATCGATTTGAACACTCTGTTTGATATCGTAGTACCCGGAGATTTGTGGACGGCATGCAAACTTAGCGTCGAATGGCCCATTTGGGAACCCGCGAGGGATGCCCAGACGAATGGTCCATCAGAGAGAGTCATGGAAAAGTACGAGAGGGTAATTGCATGGTTAAAAGAGAAGGTGCCGGTGCAGGACATGGACTGGGTTAAGATAGATCGAACAACTCAGGAGCCTAAAGAGACCGTTCACGAGTTTTATGAGAGATTGCTGAAAGCATTCAAACAGTACAGTGGGTTGGACGTGATGGATCCTAAAGACATAGGACAGTTTGTGTCGAAGTTTGTCCTAGGATTGCGACCAGACATAAGCTTAATGATACAACAGCATTTGATTTGTTGGCAAAACAAACCTTTAGATGAGATTCTGAGGTATGCGAGGTACTGTAGCGATGAAATAGATTCAAAAGCAAAGAAACTTAAGGAAAAGCTGATGTTGGTGCAGATGCAATCAGCTGGAAAGGGTGGACAGCGGCAACAGGGAACAGGAACACTAGGAAAGAAACAGAATAATCAAAGCAGAGATGAGGAAGAAAAACCGAGACCGAGGGTAGATATCGCGACACTGAAAAAGACAACGAGGTGCCATCAGTGTAACGAGGTGGGACATTGGAGACGCGAGTGTCCCTATAATGTCGAGACGGGGGAATTAGAACAGGAGGAGGATGAGGTTCAAACCAGCATGGTGAAGGGAACAGCAGTCCCGAAGGGAAAGTTTATCAAAGGGGGGACTCAGACTCCTCGAGCCCCGTTCCCTCAACCGCCTCGGATTACTAATGGAGGGAAACCCTATAGACAACTGCCACTGTTCGTAGGAGGAGAAGAATGCTACTACGTTGATCCTCTTACAGGGCAACGAGTGAATAGGGAAGAAGACTGTACTCTAGGAGCAGCCCTGGAGGTAGATCAGAGAGGACCATACGTAGAAGCTGAGGTGGCTGGATGTCCTACGACCTTTTTGGTAGATACGGGGGCCACTCGATCCACTTTGAGATCGGCGGTAGTCCCAGGTTTGCCAATGTCGGGAGAAACGATCCAGGTGGTAGGAGTCGCAAATAGGAGAATGACGAATCCTCTGACTGAACCAGTGTCAGTGAAGATAGGGAACTACAGGGATGAACATCAGTTTGTGATTTGTGATTCTAGCCCTGTGTGTCTGCTAGGAAGAGATCTGTTGTGTAAACTAAATTGCACCATATATTGCACACCTGAAGGAGTAGAAGTGCAGACTAACGATGATGATGCCGATTTTAAGGTTGTAAACTCGCAGGAATGCGTGGAACTATATCCTACCCTAACGGTGGAGGAGCTTCCACAGGACTTGAAGGAGACAGTGTCTGCTGAGGTGTGGGATTTTACTGGAGAAGAAATAGGACTGATTAAAGGGGTAGAACTGGTAAAGATCATGGTAAAACCCAATGCCGAGTATCCAAGAACACCACAATATAAGTTGACACCGGAGACAATTGCAGGAATAAAGCCTGTGATCGAATCCATGATTAAACAGGGAATACTGAAGGAGATCGTGGGAAGTCCATGTAACTCCCCGATTATGGGTTTGCAGAAGCCTAGTGGGAAATACAGAATAGTGCATGACCTTCGAAAGATTAATAATATTGTTGTTTCATGTTGTCCAGTGGTTCCGAATCCATCAGTAATATTGTTTCAGATACCGTTCCAAGCTGAATGGTTCACAGTGATAGATTTGTGCCAGGCTTTCTTTTCGATTCCTTTAGATGAGGAGAGCCAGTATCTGTTCGCTTTTAAGCTGGAAAATCGCGTTTTAACATGGTGTCGTATTCCCCAGGGGTATACAGAAAGCCCATCGATTTTTAACCAGCTGCTGAAGAAAAATCTTGAAAGTCTAGTACTGCCCAAGAACTCCGTTCTAGTTCAGTACATAGACGACCTCCTAGTGGCGTCAGAAACTGAGGAAGCTTGCAAAGTAGACACCATCACCTTATTAAATCACTTGGCCGAGAACGGACACAAGGTGTCACCAAGTAAATTGCAGTATTGTCTGACTGAAGTGCAATACTTGGGCCACAGGATTGAAAAGGGAAAACGGAAGGTGTCTCCAGACAGAATAGAGGCAATCATGAAAATGAACGCGCCTAAAACACAAAGAGAAGTCAGGATGTTTCTAGGCATGGTCGGTTATTGTCGGCAGTGGATAGCTAACTTTTCACTGAAGGCAAAACCTTTACTAAAACTGACGCACAAGGGAGTAAGTGATCCGGTACCATGGGACAAAGATTGTTTGATGGCATTTTTGCAGCTGAGGGAGGACTTGTGTCGTGCCCCGGCTTTGGGAATGCCTGATTACGAAAAACCATTTTTGCTTTACTGCTGCGAAAGAGAAGGATGTGCTTTAGCAGTTTTGGCCCAGATACACGGGAACGCGCGTAGGCCAGTTGCTTACTTTTCGGCTACATTAGATCCAGTAGCCGCAGCGTTGCCCGGATGTCTCAAATCCGTTGCTGCAACGGGTGTCAGCATTGAAAGATGTGAAAATGTGGTAATGGGACATCAGTTAGTGGTGTACGTACCGCATTCTGTGGAATTGTTAATGACCAGGACTAAGACTCAGCATTTGACAAATAGTAGGCTCACACGCTACGAGCAAGTCATATTGGCTGCTGAGAATGTGACCCTAAAGAGATGCTCTGTCTTGAATCCTGCTACTTTGATGCCACTTCCAAATGATATTGATGATGAAATTTGTACAGATCATGACTGCCTTGATGTGACTGAACTATGCACCAAACCGAGACCAGATATCGTAGATGAACCATTGACTGACCCCGATGAAATATTCTTTGTTGATGGTTCATGCGTAAGAGACGATATCGGTCAGCTGAGAGCAGCATATGCAGTTTGTACAATTACCAGAGTTGTGGAAGCCGCCTGCCTGGAAGGAGTACATTCCGCTCAGGTAGCTGAAATCATCGCTTTGACCCGTGCCTGTTTGGCAGGTAACAAAATTCGAGTCACCATATACACCGATAGCCAGTATGGTTTCGGGGTAGTTCACGATTACGGGCAGTTATGGTCTCAAAGAGGTTACATGACCTCCTCGGGTTCTCCTATAAGGAATGGAGAATTTGTGAGATTATTGTTAGAGGCATTACAAGGTCCGACAGCCATAGCGGTTGTCAAATGCGCCGCGCACACAAAGAATACAGACTTTGTGTCGCAAGGTAACCGCTACGCAGACGAAGTTGCACGTTATTGTGCACAACAGGGGTATTCTCACACCAATGTAGAAGTGGGGGGAATACAGGAAAGAACTGAGTTGACTATGTTGTTAGACACTGTAGATACGTGGGACGAGCTGAAGTGTGTTCAGGAAAATGCACCAGATGATGAGAAAAAAGCATGGGAGACAGCGGGATGTAACAAAAGTGAAGTGAATTTTTGGATTTCTGCAGATGGGAGAGCAGTTTTACCAAACGAACTTGTTAGTCCAATGGCAAGGAGATTGCATGGACCAGCACACATAGGTAGAGATGCTATGGTGAGAGTATTCAGACAGACGTGGTATAATCCGAAGTTTAGAGTAGCGGCAGAAGCAGTATGTCAGCGTTGTGCGATCTGTCAGCAACTAAACGTAGGAAAGAGAACACCAGTTACTTTGAGTCACATAGGGAGGTCTGGGGGGCCTTTCAATAGAATGCAGCTGGATTTTATTGAAATGCCTAAGTGCAATCGACTCAGATACGTCTTAGTGATTGTTTGTATATTTTCCAGATGGGTTGAAGCTTACCCGACACGTAGGTGGGATACACTTACAGTAGCAAAATTGTTGCTTAGAGAGTTGATACCGAGGTTTGGGGTGCCATCCTCTTTGGAATCGGACAGAGGAACTCATTTCAACAGCGAAATAGTGAAGATGCTATGTTCAGCCTTAAGCATCGACCAGAAGCTCCACTGTAGTTATCGACCAGAAGCTTCGGGAATTGTAGAACAAATCAACAGCACAATTAAATCCAGACTTGCCAAAGTTTGTTCATCGACATCTCTGAGTTGGCCTGATGCACTTCCATTGGTTCTTATGAGCATACGTAGCACACCAGATAGAAGAACAGGTCTCTCTCCACACGAGGTGCTAATGGGAAGAGCTATGAGATTGCCATCGGTTCCGACTGCAGCATTGTTGAACATCACAGACGATTTGATCTTGGACTACTGCAAGGGACTATCTGATGCCATTCATTCTGTGTCCCTCCAGGTCCAGGCTGCAGAGGTTCCATCAGCACAAGACTTGTGCCATGACCTGTGTCCAGGGGACTGGGTCCTGGTGAAGAAGCATGTCAGGAAGAACTGTCTAGATGCACGTTGGCGAGGACCGTTCCAAGTCATACTAGTTACGAACACTGCAGTAAAGTGTGGAGGCTTGCCCAACTGGATACATGCCTCACACACCCGAAGAGTTCCAGCACCTCTGGAAGAAACAGCTCCTCTCTCGGATGAGAATCCAGCGGAAAGCGGAGAAGCCACAGAGGGGGAAAGCCAAGCTGTAGAGGTGATCGAAGAGGCTGAGCCTGTGTCGGAGCAGGCCGACGACGGTCAGGACACCAGTGAGACCGAAGTCGTCTCAGAAGAGGAAAGTAGCTGGGAGTTCGAGTCAGATACCGAACAAGCTGTAAGTGATCAAGAGACGAGTCCAAGAACAAGGAGCAGGAGGACAAGGAATGGAGAAGCTAGTTGGCCAGAAAGACGGAGAAGGTCAAGCTTAAAAGCAAATCCAGAGAGCACCCTTGTCCCGATTTCTGAAGATTCAGAGCTAGACGAAGAAGCTACGGATTCAGGCTCTGAGAGTCCGAGAAGATCAAGAAGGGTACGTGTGCCCTGCAGAAGGTACGCCACCCCAGAGTGGACTTATCTAGCAGATGTCTTGGGGACAGAGATCTGGGAGAGTGAGAGAAGTGCAGGTGATCAATCTCGATCCATTTGTGGCAGTGGAGATATGGATGTTGACGCCTGGAATCGAGACTGAGGGGTTACTGACTTTCACACTTCCCATTCCCCTTTACCTAAGTCGGATCAAAGACCTAGTGCTAAATCGATTAGAGTTTCCGACTTTTGGTCGTCAAATACCAGAACAAGAAGAAAAAGTCATTCGTTTAGAATTATTGGAATACGTTATTAGAGCTGCAGGTACGAGAATCATTGTAGATGCATAAAGACTTTTTGTGTTTAAGCTATAAAGAAGAAGATAACCTAGAGCCGAGTGGAAAGAAGAATAAAAGTAGGGATTACATTTAGAGGACGGAGAAGGGTTAGGGTTGTCTATTGTTGAAGAGAAAAGAGACTTTTGTTGCTTAAGAGCGCCTCACAGACTGAGAAGGCAAATAAAGAAAGACAAAGACTTGAAAAGAAAACTTTCCTCGTAAAGGAAGGAGCTACGCTGTTTTGATAACATGGAGAATGGCAACCCAAACCGAAAAGCCAAATGCATAGTAGGTACACTAATAGCAGTAGTAATTTTTCTCATTATTACAGTAGTTACCATATCATACATAGTAGGACATGCAAGTGAAAAAGAGACAACAGATGTAAAGCCTGTAACGACTTTGAAACCTGCTCTTGTTGGGAAGAAGGAGGAGAGCAATGTCATCCGTGAAAAGACGCTACTGGCAAATGAAGCTCGTAGGTTACACGTAGACGAGTCGCAGGGAAATTTTAGATCAAACGCATATGCCAAGCTATTGTATGAGTATATTGATGCCATGGAGGCCAAGGATTGTTATGTGTGCATGCAATTGCCGGCTTCCGTAGATGAAGGCATCAGATATCATCATCTCCCACTGACTTATGGGATAACATGTAGTTTATTGCTCAGTATATTTTATGGTAGAGAAGGGTTCGAGTACTACTTTTCAAATTATGATTCGGTACTGCCTGAAGTCCCGAATTATAAGCAAATGAATAAGTGGGACTATCACAAAAAGGAGGATAGATTAGCCAAATTCTTTCTTCCTTGGGATACATTAGATACTTCATATGCACGCAGAAACAATCTGACTTGCAAAGTGTCAGAGGTAGAGAAAAAGTTCATAGGACAAGTAGATGACCGGTACAGAAGGCAGAAGATTCTAAAAATGTCAGGACAGTGGAAAACTGATTGGACCGAAGAAGAAAAAGCACACAAGAAGAAGGGTAGCAATGGTCCAATAGCTTTAGATAGAACGCAGAAAGGAAAGTTATGTTTAACTCGAAGCAAGACATATTATGAGAGTGTATTTGTAGGTGAAGTTAATTGCGAACATGCTTTTAGGTTAGAGTACTATACGAAAGATTTTATGAAAGGGATGCAAGCGATTCCTAATGTATATTTTGTATGTGGAAGAAATGCCTATGTAAAACTGCCTGACAATTGGTATGGTTCGTGTTATTTGGCAATTGTCTTCCCCAAAATATATCATGCAAAGGATTTGGCGATCATAGAAGGAAAGGCTTCGACAAGAGCGAAAAGGGAAATAGGAGATACTGAAGTAGTTGGAGACATATTTGGAGCAATGTTTCCTCTGTTAGGTTTAATACTTAACGATGTTAAAATCAGGAGACTAGCTACAGTTGTAGATAGACTGTCTGCAAGTACTGCAAGGTCATTAATGCTAGTAGAAGGAGAGATGCAGTCGATTAGGGCAATGGTTCTTCAGAACCGTCTTGCTTTAGATATTCTGCTAGCGAAAGAGGGCGGAGTTTGCAAGGCTTTGAAAGTCCAAGAATGTTGTACTTACATTCCAGATAATTCAAAACCACTTGAGAAAGTCATACAGAACATTACAGAGATACATAAAGAAATCGAAGATTTGACAAAAGTAAATGTTTGGGAAAAAGTAGGTCATGGAGTGGGAAAAGTTGGAAGTTGGTTTGCCAACCTTGGCAAAGGTGTTGTGTGGTACATATTGAAACCTGTTTTAATAATATTGATTTGCATAATTACATTGTTGGGTTTAGTGAAACTGTACAAATGGTATAGGTCGAACCGGTTACAAAGGTCCATGAGAGAGCAAGAAAGGAGATTAGCTGCTTTACAAGATCAACAGTATAAAAGTTTAAGAGCTCTCGAAACGATAAAAAGAGGGAACCTTGTAACTAGTTCTGTGTAAAGTCATTCAAATTGAAATTAGTGATGACCCCAGAGGTCATCAAAGGGGGAACTGAGAGAGCGCAATTTGAATGAAAAATATATCTGTACCATATTTACAAGCATATCGCATAAACGTAGAAGTTGTAACATGAAGTAGCACTTGTAACGTATAAGTTAGCCGATGTAACTTAGGTAATAGGAAATGTATTTGTATTCACTTTTAGAATATGCCTTAGAAAGACCGTATATGTAGTGGTCTAATATAGAAATGTATAGAAATGCTTAAGAATAGTAGAACGTGCTGAACTGAATATACGTATGTAATTATTAAACGGAGAAAGCGGTGAAACGTAAAGCAAAGAAATGTGCAGACTATATAGCACTGTGTAGAAACGAGAATAAACGTTGTATTTTATGTAACATGGATTCAAGTATAATCACCGATTTGCTAATTCGATTATATATATATGTGTGTTAAAGGTTATACTGTGTAGAAGAGTTGTAGGAATTTTAGAATAGTGTGGTCATGTGTGATTTTAACCTAACTGACCAAGGGTTCGCAAGAGTGTAGTCCGCTGTACGTAATTTAGTGGGCTCACAGGAATAGGGGATAGCCTTGATCTGAACGTGCGAGACAAGAGTCAAAGGTCCTGTTAGATTTAAGGTGACAATGCTGGACGAAGTTTATGGCCTAAGTGAGATAAGAGACGTTTGGAATTTGGGTCTTGTTTAGAAATGACCGTTCACAGGACCAAACGAGGTTACGATCACAATCGTAAAGACTGGAGTTCTGTCGAGGTGATAGACTTTGCTCTGAAAGTGTCAAATGGAATGTCAATGAAGTCGCCAGCAAGAAGACGAAGATGGTGCCTAAGAAGCAAGGTCAACTTAACGGACGACGCGAAGAGATGAAGCTATGGAAAACCCCGAGAATGAGATCATGTGAATGTACGTGGTGGGCGTCAAGGGGCGTTCCACCCATACTGTGATTGTGTATTTAGGGACAGCACCCCGGGGAGAGGTTAGTGAAAAGCTCAGAGCGCAGATGGCCTGAGGAGTCAGAGAGAGAAAGAGCAGAGCGCAAGAGAACAGTAGGCCGAGGACCCTTAGAGAGCGGATGGGTAGGCAGAGAGGGTACTGTTTCTCGATAAGTTACCATTAAGAGGCTAAGAGAGTTTGAACTTCTTTGGAAGTCAAACTGCTGACACCTTTTTAGGTAAGGAACTTGCGAAGTAGGGATGTCACCTAGTATAGAGTAGGGACAGATTTAACTTGTTTATTTTTTTGTAGATGACGCAACGGAACCACTTTGTGTTTATGCTTTTAATCGGTTGATTCTGGAAATTGATTTTAATTGTATTCTTTTGTAGACTCAGATTCTTTAGGGAATTTAAGTTCCTTTTAGTTCCTGTCTACTTGTTGAATCTTATCCTGAGAGGATTGTATATGCAATTAATTCTGATTTTATATTAAACTTTTAAAACTTTATCAGTCGTAAGTGGTTCTTCAGAGTTGTGTCAGTCTATGGGGTTGATTTAACCTATGTGGGGTTTGCCTTTTACTCAATGACAGAAAATAATCGATCCGAAAGGAAGAATGAGATAGGTATCTAGGTAATCAGAAACGATATCAAAATCTCATTCCCCGCAATCCCATAATACCCACTTCCTACACACTTCACAATCATATGATGCAACAATGTGCCCCAAGCAGACATTTCCACAACCCATTTGCTACTATGTTGAAATGATTTAAATGAAATAAAATGTATAAAGTGCACAATTAACCTGAGGTATCAAGGAGCTAGAAACCATAACATCCCTATGAAAAGACTGGACTGCATATACATTTCAATCCCTAGGGCGTTCCTGCCAAGCAAAGATTCATGTTTGCAGAGACTTCCTGAAAGGGAGATGATTATCTATTTCTGAGATATGGCTAGGAAGTGTGTTCCAAAGTTTGACAGAGGACAGGAATTAGACCTGCCTCCCCTTCTCGATCTATGGAATCTGGGTGGGATACGTTTTCTGCTTTGAGCAGAACACAGTGCTCTGGTTGAGGGATACTACTGAAATCTTGATCTGAGAAATAGCTGTAGCATGTTCCTACCACTGCCACATGTGGCCATACAGTTCTGGAGTCTGGGAGTACCTCTCCACAGTGGAGGGTACAGGGCCTCAGAGAGGAGGACATGGTGTGGGACAACCCACCCCAGTCTCCTGTCCAGCCTCAGAGTACAGACCCTGGACTGGTAGACCAGTGTCTGGATGCCACCGCTAAACGGGCGGGGGAGAGTGGACAAAGGGTGCCACTCTCAGACGCCACTGAGCCAAGAGAGCCCTGAGAAGCCTGATACCTGGCTCTTATTATTGACAGCTGTCAGTGGCCACTGTGGTTTGCTGTCCTGGTGGACAGAGTTGCCCCTGATGAGGGGGACAGAAGTCACACAAGGGGGTGGACTGAGCTACACCACTGTGTTGGCCATGGTAGTACTGTCTGGCTACTCAATAGATCTGTGAGCAAAGTAAGGTTTGGTGCTGCATAGATGGGGCCCCCAATTGAGGAGAAGGGTTCCCCATGGGTTAGATTAGTGGGTCCTGAGAGAATGGACAGATGAATCTAACTGGGTTCAGAAGCCTTAGAACTTGGACGTGCCCCAGCTGTTGCAAGCCATGGTCCATGTCCCATCGCCATAATCAGGGAAGTTCATCAAGCTATTGATTGGTCTCCCCTGGCTTTAGGCTGGTGGGGGATTGTGTTGGGCCTGGTCCTTTTTGCAGGTTTATCCCCAAACATTTTGGGGCAGATTTACAAGCCCCCTGCGCCACCAGCATGTCACTTTTTGTGACGTACTGGAAGCGCATTTCACTTCTCCATATTTACAAGGAGAGGAAAAGCCACCCTGCATGACTTTTCCTCTCCTTGTAAATAAGGCCCCTTCGCATTCAGCACTTTGCGTGGAAGGGGCGTTCCATGAGTGTTTCTGTGGGTGTTCTCACGCAACACCCATGGAACGAGACACTTTTCCAGATATACGAGGAATCGTAAATCTGGAAATGCCTGTCAATGCTACGCCTCCCCAGAGGAGGCGTAGCGAGGCGCAACGGTGGAGAAATGTTTTCATTTCTCCTCTTATTTTCCTCTTTCAATGCTTGCTGCATTCTGAAGCAAGCATTGAAAGAGGAAAATGCCTGTAGGGATTGTTTTTGTGCTGGAAGGTGCCTCTTCCTGCAAAAAAACAATCTCCCCAGGATGCAAGCATCCTTGCACAATGGAAATAAAATATTCACTTCAAGCACACTTGAGTCTGTAGCAATGAAAGCAGCATGAAAATCCATCCATAAACTATTGTTTCCATTCAAAATCTCGTGGCCCGCTGAAAAAAAGCAGTGTTGAGCATTACTATGTTTATTAGGAAACATACGAGAAATTAAGTTTGGAGAAATGTTAAAAAATAAGATAAAAAAAATGGACAAATATGTGATGCGTGTCGTATGTAAGCATAAAACTGGTCAACGAAACAAGCTCCTTTCAACTTTCTCTGCCGTGTGGCAGATCTACTGAAAGGTAACTTTTAGGAATACATTGTATTGCATTGTGACTGTATTAATCACGAGCTGTTTCATCCTTAGGGTCGCAATAAACAACGATAGTCTATCGCCAAAGAACCACACAGACCTGGTAGTTGAAAAGAAGGGCGTATATTTAGCTTGCAGCAACCACAGCAGCGCGGATTCCGAGGTGGAGCATGACAGTTTGAAAACTGATGCGAACGACAACAAGGCTTCAGGAACTGGTCGGCAGAGCAAGCTAGATTCTGTTAATGAGAAAAGTGAACAACACAAGCCGGATGGCTCTAAAATTACTCTGGGACACGAACTTCAGAGTTCCACCAGGGTGAAGAAAACAACAGCCCCCTCTTCCCAAAGGATGCACGGTTTGTTCGCTGTGGAGGGGGATAACGAGAAAGGGCAACAGAGTCTTGGTGATCAACGGAGCTGCGTTGTTGGACTCCGAAAAGAAGGGCTCGCTTCTTCAGGAAACGCTCACCAAAACGTATGTTTTTCATTTCCTGATGGCCTCTAATTCTTATTTCTTATAAAAACGAATGAATGAGTATACACCTTTGTTCAACCAGATAATATATCCTTTGTATTTTTTTCTTAAGTGTGGTTCCCACACTTGGCACTTTTGGTGAATAGAAACATTATATCCTGAAACATGTGAGATAAAGTAAGCTGTGACCATATAGATGCACAGGCGGAGGCAAACTGCCTTTATTGATCACAGGACTTTACTTTCAGTACTCTTAATAACTTATAGAAGGGTTGCATTTTATTACCTCTAATGCGTGGGCCTTGGTAGCTGCCAAGTGGTCCCGTGTTACGTGTCACATCTTCGGCCAGTTTTGGTTTTGTAACTCACAACACTTTGCATGCTGGAATTTTTGCACCAATAGTTTTCAAAACTGACAGGAAGATGACATGTTCCCAGAATGCAACATTTAGAGACTCAACAGAAAAGACTGGCACGGCCCACTTGGTGTTCGTCATATGTGTTTGAGCTGTGCTTTAAAAGCAGAATTCCGGGTTTGATGATAAATCACAATTCAAACAGCACATATGAAATAAATTATTCTTGTTTTCTTGTGCTACCGTGCTACTTCTTTTTGGAACCTGACAATGACAGTCTGCATTTCAGAGGTAATGAGTGAAGTAGGTGTGTGACTCCACAAACACTGTCTGTGAGTAACAGTATTTTTCCAAACTGTTGCCAATGCTCAAGCAAAGAGGTTGGCATGCCATGGTCCAGTTACCTTCAGGTTATAGAGAAGCGCGCCACATTACTAGAGCGCAGTGACGTCAATCATTATTACTATTTGTGATGTCAGTAGTTTTTACAAAATACTAGGGGCGTCATTTTCTTATTATAAACATGTTCTGATGTTAACAGATAACTTTAATAGGAAAAGACAGAAGTCTATAAGTGTATTAGTCATATCACATATTATAACACATTATCAATAACTACTGCACAAGTACAATTCGAAATTACATTGAAATTCTTTCGGGTAGATCGGAAAGAAGACAGAGAGCAGGGATAAGATCAGCAGAACACTCAAATTTATTAAAGGGTCATGTGCAAAGTGCACAAAACATGTTTCTTCCCAAGTAGGAAACTTAAGACTCAACCTGATATATAAACTCAATAAGTAAAGTATGTTAGCCATAAGCCAGAGTGACAGCAAGATCCTAATCATTGCAATTTAACCTCCTGCAAACGAGGTGCATCGAAAATAAGTTTCTCCCACGTTAACTGATCACAGGCAATCAGTAATAAATGCACTTTAAGGGTGAGCCTAGCAACCTAAGTTGCTTATTTTTAAATCATAAGCAACAGAAGGCACAGTTAGGGATCAACACCACTCGATGTTCCATAGATAAGTGACAGAAAAAAGCTTATCTTATCCCCATCTTTATTAACTGTCCCCATCTCTTAGTCATGACCATAGGTGGAGACCTGTGGGTACGGAGCTTTCTTCTGTAGGTCCCCTCCAAATGTCATATCACCATGCCTCAAAAGTGTTTGCTTGGATATCCAGTACTGTGTCTTAAAAAGCCTCTTCTAAAGCTCTTCAGTGAATATACATTTTGGAATAGACTCAGTGCCTGACTATGAGCGGGGTGGAGTTGCGGTGGAGGTCGAGGATCGCCGCATCGTCGGTCCAACCTTTGTATTACAACTAAAGCGGTCGACCGCCATAGGGCCACCTCAACCACCAGGGATCTGTGAGCCCAAGCGGAGGGGCAGCAGTCACAGGTTCCAATATGTTGGGCGGTGCCGCTAAGGCACCACCAAGCAAATTTGGAGTTTACTCACTGCCACAGTTTTCATGGCAGTGAAGTTGCTAGGAAAACTGTGGTGGTAGGGCCCCTTGTTGCCTCAGGGCCATTCGATGCATGCAGGGGACACATGGTGTGCCCCTGTCTGCATGCACTTCCATTCCTGCATGTCAAGAACTCCACAGTCCATGCTGTGCAGGAACAAGCTTTGATACTCCCATTGCAATGCCTTTTTAATAGGTACTGCCCTGGGAACACCAAAGGACCGCCTGTCAGACCACAAGGTTGCTCCTAATCTGGCAGGCGGCGGCAGTGAAATTTGATGGTTTGAGAGCAGGGTGGTGGCCCACTCCCACACCGCCAAACTCATTATCAGGCCCTCAGTATTTTATGTTATTGCACTGGGGTGTAATATAACATACATTTATATAGTTTTTGAACATCTCATAAATTACAGCTGTTAAGCAGTTAATTTTCTGTTCAATTCGATGACTCTTCTAGCTTGGGAATAAGCCGGTTCACTATCAGACCAGAAAAAGTGACCACAGTAAAAGTTGGGATACCAAAATATTATGGAAAAATATTGTTATATTTTAATATTGTTGCATTTGTATTGTGATTACACAAATGCTCTTGTTTTAAATATCAAATGTTTTTTAGTATTTTTTATATTGTTGTCAAGAATATCATTGTATATAACACTGGTCTATGTAATAACTTTTCTTTCTTTATTTTGTTTACATTTATTTTTGTATTTATTTATATTTTATGTTATTTAAATTGGTAAAATATTTTAGGACAGGCTATTGGATTTATAGGGTAATGATGTGTGTAGTATTTTGAACAAAAAATGTATTCTTATTTTTTTTAATGTATTATTATGGTTTCTTTGTGAATTTAAACAATCCTAATGGTAAATGCTTTATTTTAAAAGTATACATGAAATCATTTTTATTTCTTATTTTCATAATTTTTTATGTGTAAACTTTCTATTTTTTGCAGTACTTTCTAATGTTTTCAATGTGGGATGTACAGCTTGTAGGAGAAACAGGAGGGTACTGTTTTGAACATACATTTATTTTTTCAAAAAATACTTTTAATCTATTTGCAACTATTACATTTTAAACAATTATTTGTTAACTTATTTTTTTTTACATTTATTTACCTTATTTAGTGTATGGTAACTTATTTTTTGAATTATGTTTAATTTTGTTAAATTACGTTTTTAATAGATACACATATAATTAAACGACAAATTACATTTGGGTAATTTTATTTATAAATTAAAGTAGAGTTGTTTAAAACCGCTATTGAATTATTCATTTATATTTTATTTTTTTGTGATTTTTCTTTGTTTTTAATTATTTTTATTTGGCTTGATTAGTTTCTATAATGTTGTTCATTTTCATGAACAGCTCTCAAAGTCCAATATTTTCCTCAATGTGGCTTTAACTGGAGTGCGCCTAGCAGGTCTAAACCCCTTGAAGTCAAACGCTTTCCCAATGTGGCTTAAGTTGGAGTGGGAATAATAAACCTACATTCCTCAGTTGGAATTGTGAACCTGACCTCTTCAAAGTCCATCACTTTCCCCAATGTGGCTTAGATTGTAGTGGGAGTAGTACATTTAAACCCCTCAAAGTCCAATACTCTCCCAATCGTGGCTTAGGCTCGAGTGAGAATATTTAACTTGGACCCTTTAAAGTTCAACACTTACCCCAATGAGGCTTACATTGGAGTTGAAAGTATATCTGCACCCCTCAGAGATTAACACTTTCACTAATGTGGGTTATAATGGAGTGAGAATAGGTAGCATATGTGTTTTAGAAATGTGTTTTTATGTCGTAGTTTCTTTTCGTATGAATGAACAACTATACATTTAAAAAATACAGCATTTTAATATTATATAATTCTATTACATTCTATTCTGTGATATATGTGACACTTAATTCAAGTTTAAATTATCACACATTGGTTGGTACCCAAAGTATTAAAAAAAACGTTTTTTCACATTTTTTAGTCATAAAGTTGTTGTAGGTATCAAGGACCCCCTGATGTGGATGAGACTCCTGGGTCAGGGACAACAATTTTTTGTAAAAGTAAATACCCAGGCAGGCTAAAAGTACAAGAGCTGGCTAAATATAGAAACACTATTCAAATACACAAAAAGTAATAAAAGTGATTACTGCAATGGACTGAAATGATATCAAAAGAGATACTCTTTAATATAAATATAAAAGATGAATGTATACATAAAATTAATAAATTACACAATAGGCATATTATATCGTGAGGATCATGTGACTGTTTTCAGAGTATATAAAAAACTTCATAGAGTATAAAAAAGATTCTTTTTCTTCAATAATATTCTCTGATTGTAGAGAATATGGCTGTGTGTCGTGTGTCAACGCGTTTCGACAAAGTCATTTGTCTTCATCAGGACAAAATGGATGTTCAGCCACTTTTTCTAGACAGAAAAATACAATGATAACATTTAAATAAATTTAAGATCACAGTGCATTGCTCTCATAAACCATAAAAATATTCTTCAATTAATCACATTTCTCAGCCAGACTAATGTAGTGGTACAAAACACATTTGAGAAAAGTAGTTGGAAAACCTACATATTTCATCTTTCACAATTATTACAAACAGGACTCTATCCTTAACATTTTAATTACAGACATGTGTCATAACTTCATAGAGGTTGGCGTATCATTCATAAAATTTCATATTCCAGGATGGTCACCCTAACTAATACTAGGAACTTTTTAGACACAGACATATCTTATTATTCCCTATGTATTCTATCTAGCGTTAATTTGGGTTAGTTTGAACATGAAGGGAGGCCTATGTTAAAGGGTAGGAGGGCTTGAATTATGGTCAGTTTATGTTAGTCAATCAAATTACATAGTGACAGGTTCAAGAAAAAAAGGGGGGGATCTAGTTAACCAGGAAAAGTATAAAGGATGCAATTCAATATTTCAAAGTTCCTGTAACGTTAATGACTCACTGAGTTCTTAAAGATCAAAACTGATATCTAATGGGAAAAAGGACAAAAGCATGCTTTTTGCACTTTATAAGGTTAGGTCTTTGTTAATATCTCTTCTTACCTAAAATAATTAATAACCAGAAGGATTCGAAGTAGTTGTAGGGAGTAAGGCACCTTTCCTTTTAAAGTCCAGAATCGGTATGTGATAACTATACAAAAGGAAGCAACATATTGGTATTTAAGTTCCTATTGTAATTCACCTGGTGTGCACATGATTCTTCCTCTTTCAGTTGTTTGATTATGTCAGATAACAATCTCACCTGTTTAATCAGTGTTCACTGCCTCCATCTTACTACCACCTATCACTACTCTTCGTCATTTCCTTAGGAGCAGGGGAGGGAAACTTCAAGCGTTCAAGGCCATTTCCGTCGTCATGTAGCGATTGGTTAAAAAGGCGTTTATGGCTAAAATGAAATCATAATCATATGTTAGTTTGCTCTGGAGATGACACTCTACAGGTCTCGTTTAATTTATTAGTGTTTATGTTTGTCTCTTACATTTATCGTTTATCCAAACAGGCGTGATCATGGACAACTGCCGATGGTCGTTTAAGCGAGACGCGGTAATGGGAACCGTTGCGTGTTTTGAAATCGCTCGTATTCCTCGGGGGCTGTTGTGCAACTCTGATGTTTGTTTAGTTCAGAGTACGTCCCCTAAACACAAAGAAGGATACCAAAAGGGGAAACCAGAGTTAACGGGTTACAGACGGGCTTAAAAGATAACGGAGGACAGCCAAAGTTAACGGGTTACAAACGGGCTTAAAAGATAACGGAGGAGAGCTTAACAGAAAACTCCATATTGCCGAATGCGGAATGCGGAGTTACGTTAAACTAATGCGGAGTTTGTGCGTAGTGAGCCGAGTTCTTACCTTAGCTACGGTTCTGCGGCGCCTCGACCTCCCTCGACTGCTCGTTTCGGCAGAAGTGATTACCTATAGTGCATCTAACGGCACTATTTTATTTCCTGAATAGGCTCCACCCCTCTCGCATTTCCTGAATGCGAGAGGGGTGGAGCCTATTCAGGAAATAAAATAGTGCCGTTAGATGCACTATAGGTAATCACTTTTGCCGAAACGAGCAGTCGAGGGAGGTCGAGGCGCCGCAGAACCGTAGCTAAGGTAAGAACTCGGCTCACTACGCACAAACTCCGCATTAGTTTAACGTAACTCCGCATTCCACATTTGGCAATATGGAGTTTTCTGTTAAGCGCTCCTCCGTTATCTTTTAAGCCAGTTTGTAACCCGTTAACTTTGGCTGTCCTCCGTTATCTTTTAAGCCCGTCTGTAACCCGTTAACTCTGGTTTCCCCTTTTGGTATCCTTCTTTGTGTTTAGGGGACGTACTCTGAACTAAACAAACATCAGAGTTGCACAACAGCCCCCGAGGAATACGAGCGATTTCAAAACACGCAACGGTTCCCATTACCGCGTCTCGCTTAAACGACCATCGGCAGTTGTCCATGATCACGCCTGTTTGGATAAACGATAAATGTAAGAGACAAACATAAACACTAATAAATTAAACGAGACCTGTAGAGTGTCATCTCCAGAGCAAACTAACATATGATTATGATTTCATTTTAGCCATAAACGCCTTTTTAACCAATCGCTACATGACAACGGAAATGGCCTTGAACGCTTGAAGTTTCCCTCCCCTGCTCCTAAGGAAATGACGAAGAGTAGTGATAGGTGGTAGTAAGATGGAGGCAGTGAACACTGATTAAACAGGTGAGATTGTTATCTGACATAATCAAAAAACTGAAAGAGGAAGAATCATGTGCACCCCAGGTGAATTACAATAGGAACTTAAATACCAATATGTTGCTTCCTTTTGTATAGTTATCACATACCGATTCTGGACTTTAAAAGGAAAGGTGCCTTACTCCCTACAACTACTTCGAATCCTTCTGGTTATTAATTATTTTAGGTAAGAAGAGATATTAACTAAGACCTAACCTTATAAAGTGCAAAAAGCATGCTTTTGTCCTTTTTCCCATTAGATATCAGTTTTGATCTTTAAGAACTCAGTGAGTCATTAACGTTACAGGAACTTTGAAATATTGAATTGCATCCTTTATACTTTTCCTGGTTAACTAGATCCCCCCCCCTTTTTTTCTTGAACCTGTCACTATGTAATTTGATTGACTAACATAAACTGACCATAATTCAAGCCCTCCTACCCTTTAACATAGGCCTCCCTTCATGTTCAAACTAACCCAAATTAACACTAGATAGAATACATAGGGAATAATAAGATATGTCTGGGTCTAAAAAGTTCCTAGTATTAGTTAGGGTGACCATCCTGGAATATGAAATTTTATGAATGATACGCCAACCTCTATGAAGTTATGACACATGTCTGTAATTAAAATGTTAAGGATAGAGTCCTGTTTGTAATAATTGTGAAAGATGAAATATGTAGGTTTTCCAACTACTTTTCTCAAATGTGTTTTGTACCACTACATTAGTCTGGCTGAGAAATTTGATTAATTGAAGAATATTTTTATGGTTTATGAGAGCAATGCACTGTGATCTTAAATTTATTTAAATGTTATCATTGTATTTTTCTGTCTAGAAAAAGTGGCTGAACATCCATTTTGTCCTGATGAAGACAAATGACTTTGTCGAAACGCGTTGACACACGACACACAGCCATATTCTCTACAATCAGAGAATATTATTGAAGAAAAAGAATCTTTTTTATACTCTATGAAGTTTTTTATATACTCTGAAAACAGTCACACGAACCTCACGATATAATATGTCTATTGTGTAATTTATAAATTTTATGTATACATTCATCTTTTATATTTATATTAAAGAGTATCTCTTTTGATATCATTTCAGTCCATTGCAGTAATCATTTTTATTACTTTTTGTGTATTTGAATATTGTTTCTATATTTAGCCAGCTCTTGTACTTTTAGCCTGCCTGGGTATTTACTTTTACAAAAAATTAGTCATAAAGTTGAACATTTCTGTACATTTTTCAATGTTATATTTTGTGTAGGTTATTTTACTGTTTTTATCAAAATTATTAGTTGTTACAGACAAAGATTTTGGGCATATTATTTAACATGTTTAGCACACACATATTTTTACATCTATTTTCAATGTTTCTATATAAATGTTTCCATTTGTCACATATGGGAATAGTTCTAAACTTTTGTTTTTCAAACTCTCTTTTTACAAAATAGAACATGTTTTAAACAAACAAATACTTTTAGTAATGATTTTTACAGGCATTTTATAAAGGAAATATTAATAAGTAAAAATGTGTACATTTTTGGCACATTTTTACATTTTATACAAAGTTAAATATAAATAATATATTTCTTTTTTACATTGCTTTCTTTATTGTTTAGTCTGTCTGACTAATTTTTTGAGCTTCCATGTGGTTTTGGTTCCCTGTTGCTGCTCTGTGGGTCAGTTATGTTTTTAAGTTACTTTTTGGGTGTTTAGTGTTTGCGGGATGTGTTTAATATTTAGCTAGCATATTAGTTTGACTAGTATATTATTTATATAATCGCTTAGCTAGTATAGATTAGTGTATGATGGTTGCTTATTAGTTAAATGTCAGGGTGTCATTTTAGTTGTGATAGTTGAGTGTGGTAGGCCACATTGCTCTGCGCATGTTTTATAATAATAATGTATGAAATATATAATATATATGTGCTTTTGAATTAATTAATATTCATAATGATGACGCAGTATTCCAATACAAGAAAGCTGCTAGCTGCATGAGCACGAAAGAAGAATATTTTTAAAACAAAATTGCTTTTATGTCAAACTGAACTGTTTTAACCACTTTGTGATTGTGTACTTGTGGGCAGCCGTCCCTCATTCTCCTTCACCCCGGTCCGATGCGGCAAGTGCCGTTGCGCGGAGGGCTTTCTGGAGACATACTCATTTTCGGTCCCAGGGGTTAACGCTCCAGCCTTTTGGCACACCCTCCTCTATTTAGGCCAGAGCGAATGCGCACGCACAGCGGACGCAGTATTCCAATACCAGAAAGCTGCTAGCTGCATGAATGCGTACAAAGAATATTTTTAAAACAAAATTGCTTTTATGTCAAACGGAACTGTTTTAACCACTTTGTGATTGTGTACTTGTGGGCAGTCCTCCCTCATTCTCCTTCGCCCCCGTCCGACGCGGCAAGTGCCGTTGCGCGGAGGGCTTTCTGGAGATATACTTTCGGGCCCAGGGGTTAGCGCTCCAGCCTTTTGGCGCACCCTCCTCTATTTCGGCCAGAGCGAATGCGCACGTGCAGCGGACGCAGTATTCCAATACCAGAAAGCTGCTACCTGCATTAGCGCGTAAGAAGAATATTTTTAAGACAAAATTGCTTTCATGTCCAACGGAACTGTTTTAACCACTTTGTGATTGTGTACTTGTGGACAGTCCTCCCTCATTCTCCTTCACCCCGGTCCGACGCGGCAAGTGCCGTTGCGCGGAGGGCTTTCTGGAGACATACTCATTTCCGGTCCCAGGGGTTAGCGCTCCAGCCTTTTGGCACACCCTCCTCTATTTAGGCCAGAGCGAATGCGCACGCACAGCGGACGCAGTATTCCAATACCAGAAGCTGCTAGCTGCATGAGCACGTAAAAAGAATATTTTTAAAAAGAAATTGCTTTTATGTCAAACGGAACTGTTTTAACCACTTTGTGATTGTGTACTTGTGGACAGTCCTCCCTCATTCTCCTTCACCCCGGTCCGACGCGGCAAGTGCCGTTGCGCGGAGGGCTTTCTGGAGACATACTCATTTCCGGTCCCAGGGGTTAGCGCTCCAGCCTTTTGGCACACCCTCCTCTATTTAGGCCAGAGCGAATGCGCACGCACAGCGGACGCAGTATTCCAATACCAGAAAGCTGCTAGCTGCATGAGCACGTAAAAAGAATATTTTTAAAAAGAAATTGCTTTTATGTCAAACGGAACTGTTTTAACCACTTTGTGATTGTGTACTTGTGGGCAGTCCTCCCTCATTCTCCTTTGCCCCGGTTCGACGCGGCAAGTGCCGTTGCGCGGAGGGCTTTCTGGAGATATACTTCCGGTCCCAGGGGTTAGCACTCCAGCCTTTTGGCGCACCCTCCTCTATTTAGGCCAGAGCGAAGGCGCACGTGCAGCGGACGCAGTATTCTAATACCAGAAAGCTGCTACCTGCATTAGCGCGTAAGAAGAATATTTTTAAGACAAAATTGCTTTCCTGTAAAACTGAACTGTTTTAACCACTTTGTGATTGTGTACTTGTGGGCAGTCCTCCCTCATTCTCCTTCGGCCCGTTCCGACGCAGCAAGTGCCGTTGCCCGGAGGGCTTTCTGGAGACATACTTCCGGTCCCGGTGGTTAGCGCTCCAGCCTTTTGGTGCACCCTCCTCTATTTAGGCCAGAGCGAATGCGCAGGTGCGTAGCGTGCGCAGTATTCCAATACCAGAAAGCTGCTAGCTGCATGAGCGCTTAAAAAGAATATTTTTCAAACGAAATTGCTTTTATGTCAAACAGAACTGTTTTAACCATTTTTTGATTGTGTACTTGTGGGCAGTCCTCCCTCATTCTCCTTCGCCCCGGTCCGACGCGGCAAGTGCCGTTGCGTGGAGGGCTTTCTGGAGATATACTTCCAGTCTCAGGGGTTAGCACTCCAGCCTTTTGGCGCACCCTCCTCTATTTAGGCCAGAGCGAATGCGCACGTGCAGCTGACGCAGTATTCCAATACCAGAAAGCTGCTAGCTGCATTAGTGCGTAAGAAGAATATTTTTAAAACAAAATTGCTTTTATGTGAAACGGAACTGTTTTAACCACTTTGTGATTGTGTACTTGTGGGCAGTCCTCCCTCATTCTCCTTCGCCCCGGTCCGACGCGGCAAGTGCCGTTGCACGGAGGGCTTTCTGGAGACATACTCATTTCCGGTCCCAGGGGTTAGCGCTCCAGCCTTTTGGTGCACCCTCCTCTATTTAGGCCAGAGCGAATGCGCAGGCGCGCAGCGGGTGTACCGCCAAAGGCAAGCCCGTCTGCGCCCGTCCGCGCCTGGACCAGCCTAGGGCCACCCCCCACGGCCTGACGCCCCAAAAAACCACAAAAACACAATACTCACTCGCAGAACTTCTTAAATTACGAACACCTACTAAGAAAGCTTGTACACACTTAAGGTTAGAGATAAAGCCAAATACTTCTCCTATAACGTGCTCGCATTGAACGTTAAGACCTTCTATCCACCTAGGCATCACCTCTCCACAGTATAGAAATAAAACTGAAAAGATTACAGCTGCCCTTATCAATGCTCGCTCCTTAGGCATAGATAAGGACGAGATAGCAGAGCTAATCATAGATCATCAACTCGATGTCCTCTTCATAACAGAAACCTGGACAGACCCCGCATCTGGACCAGACCTCGTTGCAGCCATGCCTGAGGGCTATTCGGCCTTAAAGCAAGATAGGCTGCAAAAAAAGGAGGCCGGCTGGCAATAATTTTTCGCAGCCATCTTATCACTAAAATAGACTCTATCCCCTCTCCCATCTGCGAAGCTCTTTATTTTTCGATCTTGCTCACTTAATCACAAACATTCAAAGGGATACTTCTATACCGTCCCCCAGGCTCCAGAACAGAGTTTCTTTCGGGCCTAGGCAACCTTCTTGAATCCACAATAGCTGAAGATACCTTCTCTATACTAGGTGACTTCAACTTTCATTTAGAAAAAGACACAGATAAGGACACCACACTACTACTTGCTGATTTAGAAGCAGCAGGCCTCTCACAGCTAGTTCCTAAAGCCACCCACACTGCAGGTCATACGTTGGATGGCCTTTTCATGAATAACCAAAATATTCTGGTTAAAGAAATATTCCCCCTAGTATGGACCGACCATTATGCAATCGTATTTGACATTCTTACTTATAGTAAGCCTCTCCCAAATGCCAGCGTAGACAGGCCAGATACAGTTAAAGCCTGGAAAAAGGTAGACAATCATCTTTTTAACATCCAGTTGTCCTCTACTCGACCAGATGCCTCTCCAGACTCTAACCTAACCGTGGCCAATTACACCAACTGGCTGCAGAATGCCTTTAATCTGCTGGCACCAAGTAAATCCTTGTCCAAAAATTGGACCTCCCAGTCAGCCTCATGGTTCACTGAAATCCTAAGGGAACAAAAGAAAGTATGTTGAAATCAGGAAAGGCAATGGCGCAAATCCTATACCAGTGAAGAAAACTCCTCTACAAAATTGAGCAGCCAAATATAAATCTTTGATTAGACAAGAAAAAAGCAAATACTACGTATCCCAAATTCAATCTGCAAAAAACTCTAATAAAAAGCTCTATCAAGTAGTATCTAAACTATCAGGTCCCACTACTATCCCGGCGACAACACCCTCTCAGTCACTATGTAATTCCTTAGCGGACTATTTTTACAATAAAGTCAACGACATATACTCGAAATTTGCATCTCACTCCAAGTTGATTGATCAACCTTTGATCAACAATACCTCAGAATTCTGTCTGAAGCAATTTGAAAATACCACAGCAGAACAAATTCTCAATACAATGTCCTGCATAAAGTCAGGCTCAGCAAATGACCCTTGTACACCTGACACACTTGCACCAGTTGCTGAGCAGGTGGCAGTTGTGTTAGCCAACAATTTTTATGGAATGTTCCCCTCTGGAACTTATCTGACCATTTGGAAGAAGACGATTCTCAAACCTCAATTGAAAAAATCCAAGCTTGACCCAGCAGATACCAAAAACTATAGGCCAATAGCTAGCTTACCTTTCCCAGCCAAAATCGTAGAGAAACTCATTAATACACAACTCTCTAAATACATAGAAGATCACCATCTCCTAGATGAGATCCAATTTGGGTTCCGAAAAGGCCATGGTACTGAGACTGCTTTAATTAAAGCGTTGGAAGACATTAGAATTATCATGGACCAGGGAGGAGCAGCAATACTCATTTTGCTGGACCTCTCAGTGCCCTTTGACACGGTTGATCACACCATTCTGATCGACCGTGTCACTAGCATTGGCATCCAACACAAGGCCAAAGAATTGATGCAATCCTTTCTGGCCAACCACACTCAGTCGGTACATTTAGGCAACTTCCACGCTGCCCAACTGGACCTACCATGTGGGGTCCCTCAAGGCTCATCCCTGAGTCCGACTCTTTTTAATATCCATGTGCCGGACCTAGCCAAATTTATCAAGGCTCACGGGATGGGCCTTACCTCTTACGCCGACGATACTCAGCTGGTTGGCCATAAATAACAATGGAGAAAGGATTGCAGCTAACTTTTAGGAAGGCATGCTCGCCTTCAGTAGTTGGATGGCCAGCAACTTCCTTAAATTGAACTCTGAAAAAATGGAGGTCATGACCTTTGGTTAACTACTCCCTCGCTGGTCCCAAACTTGGTGACCCCCCCTCCATGGTGCCTCCACCTATCCCAGTAACCAAAGCCAGGAATCTGGGCGTCACATTTGACGATAAACTGTCCTTTGTGTCACATGCTAATTCGGTAGCCTCAACGGCGTTGTACAAACTACACATGATTAAAAAACTTCTCCCATTCCTCCCCCTGAACGCTGGTAAAACGCTGGTCAGTACCTTGGTGATGTCTTCCATTGACTACTGCAACAGACTGTTTGCTAATGCTCAAAAGAAGGTCATTCAAAAACTTCAAACAGTTCAGAATGCAGCTGCTAGAATTTTATCAGGAACACCTAAATTCAAACCCATCTCCCACATTATCAAGAACTATCACTGGTTGTCGGTAAAGAATCGGATAAAGTTCAAGACACTCTGCATTGCCTTTAAAGCATCTCGCAAAAATGGACCCAAATTCCTAATAAATCATTTAAAAATACACACGCCCAATAGAGCACTCCGGTCATCCAATGCCCTTCAGCTAAAGGTCCCACATACGAAAACAGCCTCCTGGGGTGACAGAAGATTTGTGGTCACCACGGCTAAACTCTGCAATACCATCCCATTGGAGATTAGATCATGTCAATCTTTGCTTACTTTCAGAAAGTTGATCAAAACCTGGTTGTTCAATCAATAAACGCTTTCCGGATCATCTACTGCTGTCCGTAGCGCCGAGGCGCCCTAGGGTATTTGTACGCTTTATAAATCTCAAAAATAAATAAATAAAATATCTGTGTGTATTTTGTGTGTTTCTACTCCACGTGCTTTATTTGGGTCCAGGAATTTTTCCTATTTAAGGATACTTTTTGATGGACACCCATGGATTACTATCTTTGTTCCCAGGATATTTTATTTTTTTCTTTACATTTTGCACTTTGGGATTCATTTTTAAACGTATTTGACTGTTCTTCATTATTTAGATTTCATGGACTTCAGCTTCAGAAGTCTAAGTGACAAGTTCTATAATTTTTATGATTGGGAAATGTTTGTGTTTTAAAGTTGTTTTGACGACTATGTATTGTTTGTAATGTGTCATATATTGTACTTATCTATTAGTCGTTTGCACCATGTGTTGTTATTTGTGTTGTGTGGTGCCTATTTCTTTATTTTTTACTTTTTATTTATTCAATGCTTACTTTGTGAGTGCATTTTATTTTAGTTTTAGTATGTATTTTATACTAATTTGTAAATGTGTTTTAACAATATTTATAAATACTTCAATATTTTTTTATGATGTTCAGGGATCTATTTTGTTTTTAATAGTAATATTCTTGCTATGGTAGTTCTTGATTGTTGGTAACTAGCTGCACTTTGCTGTGCACTTTGCGGTGCAGGAGTTTATGCATTTCATTGGTTGGTTGGGAAATTTTGGGTCTTAAATAGAGTATAGACTATGCTATTCTTAGTTGCTGACATCTTTGCTCTTTTTAAATATTTGGTAGAGTGTAGGGTACCTTCGTCTTAATATCCCTTGGAAACAAATGTGCTAACCTTCCACTGTGCTGTTTTTTTTGCTTGTTGTGCCATGGTGCTATTTTACACATTGTACCATGGTATGTAGTACTTAAGTTGGCACCTGTGACATGAAAGGTTCAGTCATCCGACCCAGGTATTGTAAAATAGTCCATTAGAGAATTGGGGCTTAATTACCAGTTCGGTGGTAAGCGTACTGGAGTGGCGGCGGCCCAAAGAAGACTTCCGTGGCAGCGCTCTACCACCCGCTGTATTACAATGTTCCAGTTGGCCCTGCAGTGGTATTTCTGACGGTTGGAAATATTTTTTTTATGTGTGTCGATGCTGGTGTGTATATATGGCCGGGATGCCCGCCACCCCCTCCCAACACCAATCCCCAATGGATGGGAGAAGTCGGACACAGGTTTGAACTTTTGGAAGGCGGGGGGGAGTTACCCCCCCCGGCCGTATTTATTAAAATATGAAAGAAAATGTAAAACATTAAATAAAAGTTTCATGAATTATGTACAATTTTACATTTATTACATTTCGATGAAGACATGTTCTTTGGCTAACCTTAACAGATCTCTAATACAAAGGTTTCCTAGCCGAGTCTAGCATCCTGAAAATGCATACATTCTAAATTAAAATTGTACATCCTAGCATTAAGGGCCAAACGCAAGGTCTTAAACGGTGTCAGATCCCTACTACCAAAATCTCGTCCTCGCGGTGTGAGTGGCGCATGCGCAGAGGACTCTACCCTCATTGCCAACTGTAACTTCCCTTGTCGTGGTGGGGGCCCCCTTTCCACTCCACGCCATCTTAAAGGTCGTCCGAGTTCCCGTGTGAGGTATCTGTAGGAAGGACAGCGTGGACTCCCCCCCATCCCCACACTCTCTATCCGCCGTCGCGGATATCCGGCCCCCGGGAAATTCGTAGGAGGGGCATCTAGCCGCCTCCCCCCTGGGAGGGGCCTATGGCCGTCTCCCCCTAGGCGACCCATCCTTAGTGGGTGCCGCCTCCCCGTGGAAGGGGCCAATGGCCGCCTCCCCCCGGGTGCTCCCATCCATTCTGGGTGGCGCCCCCCTCTAGGGACCTTGAAATTACTGCTCACCGATCATGACCTTACCGCCCGACCAAAAAATAAATACGACAGTTGTTTACCTACTAAGGAAAGAAAATTCTGACATAGCCTTGATGTGTCATCAACTGCTCTCTCCTAAAAAGGAAAACATTATCCTAAAGGCAGACGTCACATCATTATCTGAAACATTCCTTTACTTCTCTACAAAGGCAAAAAGGCCTATACATTTCTCTCTAAGCAAAACTTTATTTAAACAAACATTGCCATAAGGGGCTGGTGGGTGGCTCAAAATTGCCGCTTGTTCCGTCGAGGGCTCACGAGCAACGAGTGGGTGCAGCCTTCAGAGCACAGGAACAAGAGGACGCTTCTTCGGATTCCCGCTCTATTTATTCTTCTGCGGGAGGGCGGGTACCCTCCTCCGGTATGCCTACTGGGTGTGGTCTTCCATGCGGGCGTCTAGGACAACCCCTCTTGGGCAGGAAAAGGCGCGCCCCGGCTATGCCACTTCGGGCATACCAGCCGAGCCACGCCCCCCACCCAAAATGGTTTCCCGGGGGGATCGGGGCACCCAACCATACGTTCGGGGGGACCGAGTGGTCGCCCCTTTCCATATGGCCGGGGTGCCCGCCACCCCCTCCCAACACCAATCCCCAATGGATGGGAGAAGTCGGACACAGGTTTGAACTTTTGGAAGGCGGGGGGAGTTACCCCCCCGGCCGTATTTATTAAAATATGAAACAAAATTTAAAACATCAAATAAAAGTTTCATGAATTATGTACAATTTTACATGTATTACATTTCGATGAAGACATGTTCTTTGGCTAACCTTAACAGATCTCTAATACAAAGGTTTCCTAGCCGAGTCTAGCATCCTGAAAATGCATACATTCTAAATTAAAATTGTACATCCTAGCATTAAGGGCCAACGGCAAGGTCTTAAACGGTGTCAGATCCCTACTACCAAAATCTCGCCCTCGCGGTGTGAGTGGCGCATGCACAGAGGACTCTACCCTCATTGCCAACTGTAACTTCCCTTGTCGTGGTGGGGGCCCCCTTTCCACTCGACGCCATCTTAAAGGTCGTCCGAGTTCCCGTGTGAGGTATCTGTAGGAAGGACAGCGTGGACTCCCCCCCATCCCCACACTCTCTATCCGCCGTAGCGGATATCCGGCCCCCGGGAAATTCGTAGGAGGGGCATCTAGCCACCTCCCCCCTGGGAGGGGCCTATGGCCGTCTCTCCCTAGGCGACCCATCCTTAGTGGGTGCCGCCTCCCCGTGGAAGGGGCCAATGGCCGCCTCCCCCCGGGCGCTCCCATCCATTCTGGGTGGCGCCCCCCTCTAGGGACCTTGAAATTACTGCTCACCGATCATGACCTTATCGCCACAGGCCGGATAGTTGACCGACTATCCGGCCCCCCCTACTCCTCCTAAAGGTCATGCTTCCTCAAACCCCTTAGCCAAGCTATGAAGTCTCCTATGAGTAAGTCATTCCCCTCCCTGGACAGGTGAACCCCATCATTCAGATACATGTGATCACCCCGAATACACCCGTGAGGAATGCTATGCAACTGCGAAGAGCGAAACAATTTACCAATTTTATTGTTAACCCTTTTCACTGAGTGGTTCAGCGCTGACACCGAAAGGCCCCCCGCCATACCTTCCTGGGGATCATGTGGGACCAGGCAATCGTGCACCCTGGGACTTTTTTAGCCAACCAGCTAACAGACGACAGGATGTGTTCTAATAACACTCGTCTACCCAGCCTCACCAAGTCATTGCCCCTGAGGTGTACTATGACTACAGATGGCGGTGACCTTTGCCGCCCTAAAAGACCCTCAAAAAACGATTCGAATTGGTCAAAACAGAGCCCGCCCTTCCCATGGAAGGTCACTCTGTACCCGTATTCCCCAGATGCGTGAGTCGCATCACCTGCCATGAATACGTCCCCGGCGCGCCTCACATATGAGTGGCCCACGACCCATACCACTCTCTCTCCAGTCGGTGATCCTTGACCGCTGGTCTCCTGATGCTGGGTCGACTTCAAATTCCGCCCCGCGTGACAGGCTCGCGAAACTGTAATTCAAACAAAAGACAAGAAGCGTGAGTGCATGTCAATTGATCTTTCCAACATGTGCAATCGCACATACCTTTTGAAGCAATTCGAGGACCAACGGCCCAGCTGTTTTACTTCCTCCGCACTCTGACCCCTGGCTGTAGCCTCCGTAGCATCCCCTATCCTAAAGGAGTGGGTCCCAAAATCGCACGGGTCCATGCCCGCGGCAGCGATTGACAGTGCTAGCACCCTCTGAAACTGAAATCTCGTCAGTGGGGTGCCATCCTTGTGCCTCAGCAAACTCCCCCCCCATGTAGCCGTCCTTAGTGCCAAATATTCCTCTAAACACTTTATTGGACACGTGGGGGACCCTCGCGCTCGCTGCACAATAACACTATTTCCCATAGCTCCCTGGTCAGTCTTAGACCTGGCTATCGAGATCACCATCGAATCACCCCTTATTAGGACGTGATCCCTGCCCAAGCCTCCCTCCATATCTTTCTTGTTCCTTGCGACGAGTTCGCTCACCCGCATAGCCCCATGGAATGCTAAGGCGAAAGCTGCCCGGAACAGAACTGCTTCGAAAGGGGAGGAGCACGTCTCATCCAGCAATCTGTCTAAGCCAATCGGGCGCCTCGTATCTTGCTTGCGACCCTCAAGGCGTTGCCAGCCGCGGAGCACTTTCTTAACCAAAAAGGAACCCGTCGGGTCTTTTATGCCATGCACCTGCGCCATGTATGAAATGGCCGCACTATGCCAATTGGCCGTTGCCGCTGATCGGCCTTCTCTGTGCAGCGCTACCAGGAACCCCAGGAAGGATTCCTCCTGACCCCAGCTCTGTCTCCCTGTTGGACCCAAAAATGTGCAGTAGGAACGAAACGCTCCTTTGTATGCCTTCCTTGTCCTGGGGGCTAAACTGGCTGCTACGAGGTCTTGTAATCCGGGGCACCGATTAGCCATAGTGCTTCGGGGAACGGTGCTGCCACTAGGTCCGCTGTGGGCAGATATCCCCTGAAAGCCTGCATATGTGAACGAGAGAGTGCATCAGCAGCATGATTCAGTACGCCTGGCACATGTTTTGCCCTGAACTGTACATTCAATCTCATGCAAAGTAGTACAATTTCCTTCAACAATTTCAAGATCCACTTGCAGCGAGCTGCCTGCTGGTTAATGCACTCAACTACAGTCATATTATCAGACCAAAACACCACTGAGCGGTCCCTGAAATGGTCTGGCCATGCCAACAGCGCAACCCAAATGGGGAACAGTTCCAAGAACCCAATGTTACCTGTCAGACCGCTGGAGTGCCACCACGTCGGCCATACTTGCGCCGACCATCGGTTACCAAAAATGGCGCCAAATCCCACGCTCCCAGCTGAGTCAGTCCACAGACCTAATTCCTCTGAAGACGCTGGAGGCTTGTTCCGCACAACTCGACCGTTGAAGTCCGCCAGAAATGCCAACCAAATGCGCATATCCTGGCGAACCTCTGGCAACAGTCTCGTACGGTGGTGCCCCTCCTTGAGACCCACCATAGCTTTTGCAATAGA